>NC_092362.1:8993235-9010029 GCF_030848805.1 Temnothorax longispinosus | reverse complement strand
AGTGTTTTCGCATGATCGCGCCAGATGTGCCGGCCGCGAACAATAGACGATCGAGAAAGTTCCGAGGAGTGGGAACGATCCGGCATAAGTGGGGAGCCCAAGCGAGAGCGACCGCTCGAGGCAGTCTCTCGGGTATAGCCGTGGCGAACACACGTATCACACTCTGTACGATCGGCATACGCGTTATACTTTACAACCGAAAACTCCCGCGTACTATCGCGTAAAATTACTCGTCTTAACTAACAGCGAGGGGCAATTAATTGCCAAATACAATCGAGTGTTAGCAACAATACGCGAGTTGAAATTCGGATACATTGTTAATTAACGGAAGTGCATTATCGAGTATATAACAACCACGGGCATTGGGTCACGCGGATACGGAATATTGTGCGGACAATATTAATTATTGTATTTAACCACCGAATACTCGTTCGTTAATTCTGCGTACGAACATTGTATAATAGAGTGATGATCACGGCCGAGTGGTGATCATAGTTTAACAATCACGGGGCACAAAGTCCTCCGATCGGAATAATTATCTGGAATAAAAGCATCGTATCGACTAAACGAATAAGCCGAGATACGCAATTTGAATAATTGTGCAACTTTATTAAAATAAAGCGACATTCACACCGAGGCGAGAAACTCGCGTTGTGAGACACCTTTATGATATTGTGAAACGGCCTGTAATGTTGAAATGATGATCTGGAATTAAAGATTAATTAATTCTGAAACAAATTCTCTTGATTAATTATAAAAAATTATCGATACTTACCTTCTACTTACTTTGTCCTTCGGCGATGATCCAACGTTGGCCAGCGGCAATCCGGTATGCGATGTAAAGCGAGGATCCGGGGAAGCAGAGCAGCAACAGAGCAGCGATCCATCCGAGGCGGGAACCTGAAAGAAAGAAGCAAATTAGTACGTAATTAAAACATAATTATCGAGACTTACCCTTATCTGGTATGCGAGGTAAAGCGAGGATCCAGAGACGGGTAACGGCAACGGCGATCCATTCCGGGCGTCGATCTGCAACAAAACATAAAATAATTATCACATAATTATTTTATAATTACTTACTTCTATCTGGTATGCGATGTAAAGCGAGGATCCAGGGATGAGAAGCAGCAACGGTGATCCAACAGGGACATCAGTCTGAAATAAAATTCAAATAATTAGGATATAATAATTTTATCCTTACTTACCTCTATCTGGTATGCGATGTAAAGCGAGGATCCAGGGATGAGAAGCAGCAACGGTGATCCATCAGAGACATCCTTCTGAAACAAATAAATCCTATTAGCGTCTTGCGAATAATCGGGGCGTTGATGCGAACCCTTACCTTCTCGGTAGTCTAAGGTAAAACCGAGTGGCGACCGTTCGATAGGAATATTATCCGCCGGAATCGGGCTCAACACGTGCCGTCCGGTCACATGGTCGATCGGTAAACGTCGACTCGGGCAATCCTCTGTATGATCCTGGTATCAGCCATGCTCAACGTCGGAAATTGTCATGTCCGATATTAAATGGAAGTAGAGATCAGTGTTGCGTCAAGAACCTTTTAAAATATACAAAAAATGCACGAAATTAGCACCTCCGTCAGCTGCAACTCAGATCAGGATTTATTGTAATCGGTAACAATTATTGTAATTATGTGGCCTGTGACGGCGTTTAATTCGAAGTTGGCTTTGACCTTATTTCTTTTGCGTGTCGTAATCGTTCCATCGGCGATGACTATAATTTTCAGTGTTGATAATGTGAACTTCAACAGTTATTATTATTTTTATTTATATCACTTGTAAGTTTGAATGTAATGCCCTGAGAAAGACCAAGTCGAAAAGTTGACTCGATAATTATAATTCAAATGTATATATACCTAGCTTTTTATTAATACTTTAATATTGCTCGGAATATTGGCCGTAACATTACTTAGCTTTTAATTTTAATATTTATTTACTTATAAATAAGATACTGAAAATAATACGACATCGTAAAAATTATAAAATATCGCGAAATAATTTTTTATATGCAATAGAATAATTATAGGTAATAATGTTGTAATTATAATTATCATATTATCTGTAATTATATTATTCCAGTAAACACATACTTAGTCGGTGGAATAATAGTTGCAGATGCATAATAATACAATTATAATTACATATTCACCTATGATTGTTATATTGTATGTAATACGTATTAATTGTGTGCATCAAATTGTATTAAAAATGTTTTTTTAATCAAATGCACGCGCGAGCAATACAGCGTGACTGACCATTTTTACGCGTTCGCGGTTCTGTATTTGAACCTTTTATCGACCGTGACGGTAACGTAGCGCGCTCGCCTGCACCGCTCTGCACCGTAGCTCACCGGGTAACGGAACTCATTAATGCTCCCCACTGTACGTCCGATCTACCTCGTCCGCGACGTATTTTATGCCCGCTCGCGCCGTTTCCGTCCGCGTCGGAAGTTCTCGTGCCGCGCGTACGACGATGCGCTGGATAAATGTGGCCGCTGCACGCCGCAATTGCCCGTCCTCGTCGCGGTTCGTTGTTCGCGGAACACCGTGAAAGAATTCATTTTCCCGGTCTAGCTGGAACAACACGTACACGGACAGGAAGTCTATTTTTCCCAGTTCGAATTCGCAGAACTAGCCGCGCTTGTCTACTTCATCGCCGTAGCGGACGGCGAACGCCGGTTCGCGTACGGGCGGACGAAATTGGTCTCTTTTCGCGATGTATCTCGTTAATTTCGTGTTTTTCACTACCATTATAATTTTGGCTTTATATGTATTTTACAGATTACGTTGCATTTAAATGGCTCTAGCGTCCTGCTAACCACGATCAACGAATCTATATCGCTGGTCCTATCGTAACTCCTTGGGTCGTTGACGTTTAGGACGGTGGGATTGAGCCGTCTTATCAGTGGGTGACGGGGGTCGTCGTCGTCGTCGTCCTCCTCGTTGTCGCTGCTAAATCGCGAAGTTTGCTCATCCCTATTCCTCGTAACCGCTTCTTCCTCGTCATCCAAAATGTTAATAATCGACGAACTGTCAACTTCGGAGTTGTCGGATACGCCGATCGGTTCGTCGGTGACGCGGACGTTTTCGGACGGGCGCGATCGAGAGGAGTCGTCGGATATGACGATCGGTTCGTCGGTTACGCGGACGTTTTCGGACGGGCGCGATCGAGAGGAGTCGTCGGATATGACGATCGGTTCGTCGGTTACGCGGACGTTTTCGGACGGGCGCGATCGAGAGGAGTCGTCGGATATGACGATCGGTTCGTCGGTGACGCGTACGTTTTCGGACGGGCGCGATCGAGAGGAGTCGTCGGATAGGACAATGGGTTCGTCGGTGACGCGAACGTTTTCGGACGGGCGCGATCGAGAGCTCACGCTTACGCGACCGCTTACCGGCGGTTCCCGTGTTCCGGGAAGAGGCGGCAGTATCCCGTGTAATCGTAAGAGCTCAAGGGCCCTTCGAATACGTTCGTTTTGCGGACGATCAGGTGGCGGACAAATAGCTGCTGAAACGATTACCTGTTGCGTTATGATCGGCAATCGTCGTTGCGGTGTCGGCTGCTGCTGCTGCTGCTGCTGCTGCTGCTGCTGACGCTGCACTTGGTGACGCTGATAGCGTTCCTGCGCCGTTTCACAATATTGGTCTATCGCGTCCACGTTTGAAATAAACGGCGGCGGCGGCCGCCGCGGCAGCGGCAGGTACATAATTCTAGCACGACAAAGCACATTATCCACCGTCGTTGTCGATGGATCGTCGTGGACGAGCGCCTGGGTCTCGCCAACGACGCGACCCTCCGGTGGGCTCGGTGGATCATCGGCGTCGCACATATTTCGCGCAATCGCAACACTCGCGGGTGTCCACAAAAGCGTTCGACACAAAAGCACTGTCTCAACGCGAGTGTCACTCGATCCGCGCGCGTTACGACGTTACTCCAGTAACGTTCCTGCGGCAAGTCTGTAAAAAGAAATGTCAATTTTCGCGCAATCGCAACACTCGCGGGTGTCCACAAAAAGGGGTTCGACACAAAAGCACTTTAGAAGCATTGTCAACGCGAGCGTCACTCGATCCGCGCGTTACGACGTTCCTCCGGTAACGTTACTGCGGCAAGTCTGTAAAAAGAAATGTCAATTTTCGCGCAATCGCAACACTCGCGGGTGTCCACAAAAGCGTTCGACACAAAAGCACTTTAGAAGCACTGTCAACGCGAGTGTCACTCGATCCGCGCGTTACGACGTTCCTTCGATAACGTTCCTGCGGCAAGTCTGTAAAAAGAAATATCAATTAGTGACAAAGCATTCTTTAATTTGGAAGACCGTAGCGTTAAATTTGCAATACATTTGCGCGTATTTCAAGTTGCGACAAATATCCCGCATTTTTCACCGTTAACTCGATTCATTTACATATACATTCGACAAGTTTTATACGAATGTATCAGTTTTCAATAATGAATAATTTTATTTAAGTTCTTTTTTATTAATCGGTAAAACAACATATGTTAAATTATCAAAATTTACATAAACACAAGGTGTTGTAAGAGCATTAACAGGAATAACATAGAAATTAGAGATTAGAGGTTAACGGCAAGAGTTTGGTCGGCGTGACGCAGGCTTACGCCGCTAGTGTGCTGAGGAACACCTCCGGTCTCGTGCGATTTGTCATCGGCAGGGAGAGGGATCTCAAGAATTCGGAGGTGGCAATGTTGATTAGGCAGAGTCTCCAGGCGGATAAAGAGAGAGAACTGCCGAACGCTGTCAATAGAAAACTCAACTTCTCCGATGCTTCTCCCGATGGCCAACGAGGAAGCGAGGATATCTCTGTTGGTAGCGGGATGAGTGGGATTCCCAGTTCGCCGGCGATGTCCTCTTGCTCGGAGGGAGAACCGGCACATAGCCCCATCGAAAATTACCTGTCGCCTTCTAGTCGCAGTCGATCTCCGATACTCGGCTCGTCCATGTCACAACACAATGGCACTACGCAGAGCGACGTAGACAGTCTGAGATTGCTCTTGCAAAAGAGTCAGTATAAACTCTCATTAGCGGACGAGGAAGTGGAAAAGCTCAAGGCGAAGTTAGTAGAATTGGAAAACAGCGGAGCAGGTAACGAAGAGTATGCAGCCAAACTGCGGGAATCAGGATTACGCTTTCACGAATCGGAGAGAGCATTGGGCACCGCCCGCCAGGACCTGTCGACAGCCAGGGAGATGCTGTCACAGGCGACGGCGCAAAACGCAGCTCTGCAACAGAAGTACGCCAGAGCTAGAAGAGCTGCAAAGGAATTGCGTGCAGATATTACGGCTAGAGACGAGTTCTATCAACAATTGTTACAGGAAAAGAACACAGAATACAATGCATTAGTGAAAAGTCTTAAAGATAGAGTGATAACACTAGAGGTGGAGCTGACGGAGACCCAGAGGCGATTTGGTTTGCCGGTACGATTACCATACGATAACGCCACTACTAGAATAGTAACACCGCAGCTTTCTCGCAGACAACTGCCACCGCCACCTTCATCAACTAGCTGCCAGCTTTCCGACACGGAGACCTCTGATCTCAGTAGCCCGGATGATGGAGACAAGACTGCAACTGTGGAGAGGAAGCTACCTCTGCCGCTACCGGTGAAAGAAGAATTAGATCGTGCCGTACCAGCCCAGCCCAGAGATTCGTACGACAAATTATTATCTATATATTTCAATATTTACAATTATATTTCAAATACAGTCACTTTTGCCAAACTTGAAATATATATCTATTGCATTTCTAGTACAACGAGTGTACACCAGTTCAGCTATACATATGATACGAAATATTCGCAGTAACTTCAGACTCAAAACAGCTTTGAATTTGTCGCAAATGTATGCTGCGCATCATTCATTTATTTTAAATGACATCTTGAAATATAGAACAAAGAATTTATTTATATAAGAATTATGCCTCAAGTAAAAAAGTTTGTATTGATTCGGTGGCTTTAAAGCGAGCAAAAAAATGTAGTAAAATTATCAATGATACCCAAAAAAGACAGACATATAGACAAAATTGTAAAACTAACATGGAAATATTTTAAAACACAGAAAGAAACAAAGGCTCCGGCTAAAATTCTTGCTATAAGCGGTAGGTTATTATATTTATAATATTCATATTAACCCTTAAACACTTTGGATTTTTTGTGTGCGTATTTCCTCAGATACTGAGAAAGAAGAAGCTGCTGAATCAAAAAACTATTTCTTAATCAAAACTGCCACGTTTTGATATATAGATACAATGGTTTATTTTTTGAAAATAAATATTTAATTAACAAGTATTTAATTTTAACAAAGATTTAACGAACTGTACCATTTGTATATCGTAACAGTAATATATTTTCATGAATAATATACGATTGGAAAATAAAACGAATAATATAATTATAATATGATTGAAAAAATACAAGTAAATATAGTACGGTTAGTCAAATCTATCAAGTAAATAAAATATTTTGTTTGTGCAAAAAATATCAATTGACATGATTAACTGAATATTATATTTTATTTTGTATCAAGCGTAATAAGTAAAAGAATTACCATGTTCTTTAGAAAGCGATTATTTAATCCGTTTATAACTTATTTATTCACAATTTAAATAAATATAAATATTTGTAATCAATTTTGCATCATCTTGTTAATTATATTAATTTTCTTCGACATTATTACTTATTTGGATCAATTATACATTAGATAGCACAATAAAATTTACTATTTCCTAAATTCAATGTATCAATAAAATCATATTGTTGTAAATTACACGAATTTGTTAATATTATTATGCTTGTCTTAAATACGAAATAATTAAATTGAAAACATGATTGTAAATTATACGTATTTAGTCAGGTTAACTTTGTTGCGTTTGCATTTCGATATTACTGTGTGGATGTGCTGCAAGCTGCAAGCTGCAAGCTGCAAGATATCGTGCCTTCTTCCGTTCAATGCAGAAATGCCAAAAACGTTGCACGTTTGTAACGATGCACCCCTTGCGCTAAGCACCGTTCCCGGCTAACGACCGCCGGATGCCGCCCGACCGACGACCAGTCAGGCGAAGACCAGGGCGCGGTGCGCCCACATTTTAAACGTACTTCAAAACGCACCGTGTGCGCGGGCCAAGCGCGGCACCGGTGCCTCCCGACGAGCGACGACGGGAGCCGAGCCGCCCCGAGGACGAGCGCGGCGCCGCGCCGCCCCACCACAGCGCGACGATCGGCGCTCCTAGCGAACCCGCCGCGCCGGGCGGGTATATAAACCGCCGCTCCGGCGAGAAAAAGACACTTCGTCTAAAGATCCGCTACTTCCAAGACGAAACCTATTCCCGACTCCTAGGGAACACGCCAACGAGGTCCGGTGCTCCGAGCCTCGACTGAGAGCTCTCAGGTGTTCCCGCACTCCCTCAGAACTAACCCCGAAGGCACGGTTACGCGGGGTCGAGCGCGCTCGGCCTCGCAACGAGGGCTCTCGCTGCCGCCGCCCTGGAGCTCCGGAAATCTTCCATCCTACGTTACGCGTCCCTGCACGCATATTACCGCGGCATCCGCGAGCGTACAGGTATTAACGGTAATATACCGAATCCGTCCCGTACCTTAAATACCGCGTCGTTATCGAGTGCACATGCACTACCTGTAATATACCGCGTCCGCCTATGTACTGTAATACGTCTATGTAATATACCGAGCCCGTTGAGTAACGATACCGCGTTCGTTATTAAATACCGCGTCGTTATCGAGTGCACATGCACTACCTGTAATATACCGCGTCCGCCTATGTACTGTAATACGTCTATGTAATATACCGAGCCCGTCGAGTAACGATACCGCGTTCGTTATCAAGTGCACCCGCACTACTCCTTCGTTGTATATACCGCGTTCTGTCCGTCCCTGCGCTATATCAAATACTGCCGAGTCCGTCGAATAGCGTGCTACCGCGTCCGTTATCGAGTGCACCCGCACTGCCCCTTCGTTGTATATAATAAGCTAAGCTGAATAAACTACTGCATGTACCACCTAAATTGATTATTGTCTCTGGGCCTTTCATCGGACTCCCGATCCTGCACGCCAGTCCGCGTTCGATAAAGTCAGGCCGTTACACGTTTCTATACAAGTAGTTACTTTTATTTCTTGTTTTTCTCAGATAAAAAATTAATAGTACGAGGAGACCACTCGCTCTAAATGAAGAATTAATAAAACAATTAATTCCTCAAATAGGATTGCGAGCAGGTTTCCTTAGTGGTTGGAAGCGTCTAGCAGTAAGTGAGTCTGCTGTTCAAGGAGAGGTATTATCAGCAAAGCATCTAAATCCAACTAATTTCACATTTCAACCCTTCCTTAATAATCAGTTTTTTTTATAGATTAATACGGTCATACTTATATTAAATTAAAACTAATGCTCATGATTTTTATTTACAGACTTGTAAGAAGTCTCTTTCCGTAGCAATTACAGACGACCTGATAATACCGACATAATATTAGATTCTATTTCAGATGTATCTCAACTACCTGAGGATTTTACTTTGGTAAGTGATATCTATATCTGAAATTAAAATGTTTAATAATAGATTTTTATCAATTAGACTTATAGTAGAATTTTTGAAATCTTGCATTTAAAAATGTTTTTTATAATTACTCCAGCAGCCACAAAAAAGAGCATAGCTGAATAGCACTGTTCCAATAGTTATTATTATTTTTAGAAAATTAATTAATCGTATAGATATTAACTCTTTATATAGTTGTAACTGTGTGAAGCAATCACTTGAGAGAAAATATCTTTTTGTTTAAAATATTTTATTTAAAATTATTTGGCATCAAAATGAAAATCTTTTAACTCAAGTGGAAAATTCTTCCATGTAACAGAAACTTATTTTCACTTTTTGCAGAGCCATTCGATTAAGGACACAGATTTAGATTTAGAACAAACGTTTTCCTTATCATCTGTTTCAAATCTTGATTTGACTCAAGAGAATAGAAAAAAGCGATTTAAAGAGACAGAAGAAAGCGCATCTATTGAAAAAAACCCTAAGCACAAACAGAGCCGACACATCCTTTCTTTCAAATCGTCTGAAAAATTAACTGCTTTGATTTGTAATTTTGGTTTACTATTCTCTGTGATATCTATTAGATGGATTTGCTATCCATATTCAGTGATAATAACTTTTTATTTCTAACTTTCAATCTTTTAGGACTTTTAGAAACTTGTGAAATATCACTCTTTAAAAAGTAACGCTGCTCTTCAGAATTTTGAAAAAAAAGGGTATGCTCACTGATGCAAATAGATCTGCTATAACAGAAGCTGTGGCTAATGCCATTCTCCAGCTGAATCACTTGTAAGTATATTACAGTTCTTAGCTCTTTGACGAAATAAAAATTTGTTAAATCGTATCTTCTCTGACTTTCTTTATAGGCCGACGACAGGTTCCGAATACAACATTGCGGCAACTAAGCTATGTAAATTGTTTTCGTGTGAAACTAAGGTAAAGTTTACAAGCGAAAAATTATTACTAAAATTGGTAAAACTGAAGGAGAGCTCCCTCCTCACCGATTTCGATGAATTTAGGCTTAATCGACGCGTTTTTGCACAAAACGAATGAATCTGGCAGAAAAAAGCCCCGCTCGGCCCCGCGACGCGAGATATTAACTGTTAAAGTTGACGACTATCAGGTTATGAGACCTGTCATACCGACGCGATGTAGCGACTGGTAGCGACCACGAACATGCCCTGCGGCCATATGCGCATGCTCCGTAGCCGCACGCGTATTAAATAAATTTATTTAATTTATTTATCGTTAACGAATGTCTTTCGTGCGGGAATCGTATTATTGTCCGCCAGTAGGAAAACATAGAAAAATGCTACGGGAAAACTTTCCGATAAAATAAAAATGTCAAATATAAAGTAAAAAAAAGCTACTGGTTCTTGGGAAACTCATTCTGAATCTTCTTTTGTCTCGAGTAAAAATCGAATCACTCATCCTGCAAAATTTGCAAGTAATAATTGTAATTGCTCTCTCGCTCTTTATTTATAGTTTCTCAAAATTTCTAGCAAGTTTTCGACAGTAATAAAAATATCAGATATGTTTAGCAATAAAGAAATCAGATTTATCAGTTAAATATCCAATACAAAAGGAGAATACGATTTTATAGCTAATTTAAGTATGCAAATGTGTAGAAATAATTAGGAGAAATTCAAAACTTGTCTCGACTGTTTAATTTTATATTTTTGGTATATTTCAGGAAGTTGCGATCCAAACGACTCTACGGTTAAAACTGCAATCGCACGCTTCAAATATGACAGTATTGAGTCTTGGCCAGAACTTTTGCGTAATTGGTCAGTGACACGCATCCTTTGCGCTTTCAGTATCTGAGAGAAACTAGACCGATAGCGCAGCTGAATAAAGCAACGTCTTCTATTCAACAATCGCAAGAGTCTTAATAATTGTTTTTTAAGAGAAAAATATAAAAATTTATAAATTTTTATGCGAAACGTTATTAAAAAATAATTGTTTACCTATTCCATAAAACAATTTAGGCACGTGAATACAGATCCTGACGAGCGCACTGGAGCGCACGACGACGACGACGACGACGACGCGCGACGACGGACGACGACGACGACGACGACGACGACGACGACGACGACGACGACGACGACGACGACGACGACGGCGACGACGACGACGACGCGCGACGACGGACGACGACGACGACGACGACGACGACGACGACGACGACGACGACGACGACGACGACGCGCGACGACGGACGACGACGACGACGACGACGACGACGACGACGACGACGACGACGACGACGACGACGACGCGCGACGACGGACGACGACGACGACGACGACGACGACGACGACGACGCGCGACGACGACGACGACGACGACGACGACGACGGTCACGACCACCACCACCACCGACACCACCACCACTACACTGACACTGACACAACGACCAACAACGACGATCTACCGCGGCCGGGACGATCTACCTCGCGCGCGGCATGTCAACTCTCGCGCGGAAACCGCGGAATCTCAGAGCCGTGCCGTGCCTCGCCGACGTGCCGTGAGCGCGAGCGATCTCAGAAACAACGGTCCGCCATCTTTTCGGTCGGCCAAAACATCCGCTTTGCGACGAAACGTGTGCGTACCATTTCCCTCCTATACGAACTGACGCACGTGCAAGGGAAGACAGAATCACGCTCGAGGGAAACCTAACCTGAAATCGCCGTGAGCTGAAGTCGTGCGCCCGGCACGCCACAGTGACGAGACTGGCGGACCATCCCCGGGTGCTTACTGGCGGATAAGCCCCAAACATAAGTTTCAGGTTTGATCGCCCACGAAATATTAGACATCAACGATAATGAAAAAACTACACTGGATTCGTGTTCAGCATGCATTACTCTTTATAATCACTTACTTTGAGATTCGGTGATACAATAATATTCAAATATTACAAAATTTCCACGCGCAGAAAATTTCACTTTCACCTTCCGAAAACACGTTTGCCCTTGTAAAAATCATAACACGGCAGGTAACCTGCCGAAACTCCGTTGGTCACATGGGTACCATAAGCAGCGTTACAATGTTAATAGCGAGTTCGCACAATATACAGGTTCCGAGATATTTGATTTGGCGGTTCAACCCCGTTGGCGGTTTAGCCCCGGTCTCCCCTATTTATAAGAAGACTGTATTTCGTGGCCCAATTTCTTTCGTTACTTATTTGTATAATTATATATTAATTTATATAACTTTTATTAATTTACTTCAACTACTTTATTTATGTTTTTCAGACAAAAATGACGTAATTCTATTTCATTTACCGCCATCACTTTGCTGTAAAAGGACAAGAGGTGCGAGCATAATATACCATCCGTCGCAGAAGCCAGAAAGGCCTTTATCCTCCGTGTCCTTGTAATTGTCATTTATAGTAAATATTTCTATTTTATGACAATAATTAAGTACATAAACTCACTGTTTTTAAAAATATTTTTCAGATTCCGGGGGACTTGAATCGTCAAATCAAGGTTCACAGCGAGTGGCTGGCAAATCGCGGCCTCAACTTGCAGCCGACGTTGATATTTGTTGGGACCTACTTTATCGAACATTACTGCCAGTTACGTTCAAATAGATGTTGTGCGATATGAGCTTCGTACTCCATTAAAAGCTTTGGATACGTGTTTTCAAGGCGTTTCACGCGCTAGACGGTGCGTATATCAAGAGGAGTGCCGAGCAGTCTGGCTTTTTATTCAGAAGTATTTTTATGATTCGTATCTTAAAAAGGACGATAATATTCCTCGAGTAACAAATATACTTAGTTCCTTAAAGGGATTAGTTTCAAAGAAAATCTAGTGCTTAAGACTATTGTACGATTTCGTTTTACGTTGCAGAACTTTTCTTATTTTAATAAATGTATATTTGTAAGGACTGCCATTTCCAGTTGCCTTCCATTAAAGCATCGTGCTGTCATTTACAGACAATTCATTCATATAATGTTTCTAGTGTGTATAAATGCGCCCAAAATGGTTGCTCACGAGAGTATAATTCGATAAAAGCTTTCAAAAACATTTAAAAGATAAACATTCTGCTGCTCATATGCTCGATGAAATGCCATTACAGGCTCTTTATCAGGAGCATTTGGCGCAAGTTAATGAAAATAATGTACAACTAAACTTTAATATGAGAAATGCCCTTGAACATATTGGTAATGGTGATTTCAAAATGACGAGATTGTAGACATACATAATATTGCTATTACTGCTCTTGATTTCAAGAATGCTATATTTGTATCATCCAGAGTTTTAATTGCTAAATTATATGCGTCCAGTACTTTGAACAGAACTCACGTGCAGGAGGTAATTGAACTTAGGTCTGAATTTGTTTCTGGCAATTTTATTACAATGCTTCGATCGAAATTATTATCTATGTTGCAAGCTATTGAACAAAGACAGAACGATATGCAGCATTTGATTTAAATGTTTAATATAATAGAGAACGTATTTCAAGGAGACCGAGACCCAAAGAGTGAACGTGCTTGAAGCAAGCCAGTCTTATATATGTCCTAAGACTTATAGAATTGGAGTTTCAGAGAAAATGGTAAAAGTTGGAAACGTTGCTGTTTCAACACCAATAGAACTGACAGGTCAATACATTCCAATGAAATATGTTTTAAAGAACACTTCCTGGAATTACCTGGTGTTTTTGATGCTATTTTGGCTAATGTTGAAAATCTCAATAATTCAGATAAGTTGACTAATATAGTTGAGAGAAAATCCTCTGTGGAAAAAACACTGAAAGGTTTCGTTACTACGCGAACAACCAACATTTTGGCTGCAAGAGGTAATTAATTTTACAATAATAGCAAAGTCTTACCGAACTTTGCTATTGCAACAAAAGATTTTGCTATTATTGCAAAATTAATTAGCTCTCGTAGCAAAAAATGTTGGTTTACATAGTAATAAAACGTTTCTCTCAGTGAATAATAAGAAAACATTCCATTTAGTATATATTCTTACAAGTTTAAGAATATCTGATACTTGAGAATATCTTTAGTATATATTCTTACAAGTTTAAGAATATCTGATACTTGAGAATATCTTTAGTATATATTCTTACAAGTTTAAGAATATCTGATACTTGAGAATATCTGTAGTATATATTCTTACACATTAAGAATATCTGAAACTTAAGAATCTTTAGAGGATTTCCCTCTAAAACTAAGAGGATCCTCTTGGCGCTTATTTCAGTGTAAAATATTATAAGGATAAGTGGTATATTCATAAAATGAGAATACAATTTTTTCGGTGTAGCGTTACCCAATGTGCACCGCAAGAAGGTTGCGCGATCGGATTTGGTACATCATTACGGCCCTGAAAAGGACCGATTTCGTCCTTAATTCATGAAAATTATGTATATTACTTGGAAAAAATAAATACAAATCGTATTTAACAATACGATTTTATTCACGAGGCAATCTGTTCGCGGCATCCACGAACGACATTGATAAGCCTAGTCGAAAGATATTTAATATTTCGTTGACGTTGAGCATACTCAACGTACCACGGTAAGTTAGGTATGTGTGAATTGGAAAAATAAGGACCTTGAATATCGAGACTGATTCTCGGAATAACGACGCGGCGATTTTGGAGAACGAATTCGAGATAAATGCAGAAAGAATGAGAGAATAGTTCCGCGACGGAGACATTCCAATTGTACAGATGGAGGATATCGCGACGCTATACGGAGCTCTTGGCTCGGCCGGGTATTACATAAGGATTCATTGTCCGCAACTATCGATTTCACTCTCGAATTCATTCTCCAAAATCGCCGCATCATTATTCCGAGAATCATTCTCGATATTCAAGGTTTTTATTTTTCAAGCAACAAAGTATCGAAGGTATTTTTTTAACTAACAGACGATATATATATTTTCTTGAATCGAAGACAAAATTGGTCCTTTTCAGGGCCATAACGATGTGAAAAATCCGATCGCGCAACTTTCTCGCGGTGCACATATCATAAATTATGATTTCAATGAAACGTCCGTCAAACGTTGCTTCAAGCGAATCAAATTTTAAACGCTTCTTCAATACAATCGTTCAAAATTGCTCAATCAATTACAAAGACAACGATAGATACGAAATGCTCGATACAATGAAAAAGGAGGATTCAAATACATAACGGTATTAATTTTTTTATCATTATTCATATACATTATTATACGAATATCAATATTCATATATCACGAGAATAGACGTATCATATGTTTCCGAACAAAAAATATTAACAATGTTTAAACCGTTATTTCATCCAATACCCCCGAAAGCAATGAAATAAATTGACCAAGTATGCAAAAAGGCTTCTATTTATGCCGTCGAGAAATGCACGACGAGAAGCGTGAAAGTACGTATACATATGTAAGATAAAATTGAATCGTTACGGTCTATTACGTATTAAAATTATATTTGGTTGTGCACTTTTTTATTCAATCATATGAGCAACTTTGAAGCAAGCCAAATTTTGCACATTTTAATTATATTTACTTCTTTCGACGTAAAATACCGAAAGCGGTCGATGGACGAGAGAGAGAGAGAGAGAGAGAGAGAGAGAGAGAGAGAGAGAGAGAGAGAGAGAGATTGATTGATTGATTGATTGATTGATAAAATTTATTATGCCCAAGCAAAGGCTAAAGGGCAAAAAGTAATAGCAGTTACAATAATATGGTGATTACAATACAATACAATACAAGATGCAAAGATACAATGTGATATAAACAAAAGCAAAGTATAACAGACAGAAGTTAGTATGATGTGCATGCTCTCTCTCTTAAGGCAAGCAACCAGCAATCTCAATAATATACACTGTAAAAAACTAAGAACTAACGCAGCTTGGCTAACGATAAATACAGTGAAAAGAATAAGATAAGGAGCAGTATTTCTAAAGAGAACAAAACAGTGTATATAAAACTAAGTACTGAGGCGCAAGTTTCGGAAGTGAAGCCTGAGAAGCTCGATGTGACCACGAAGAGAATTAGCAATGAAATGAGCAACTCGGAATTCAGATTCATTATGATTAGAGCGCCTCAGTGGGTGTATCTGGTCTGGTCAATCGAGGCGATTCAGATTAGTACTCGAGCTGATGTAGATAACAGGCGAGCCATCAGATTGTCTCACGCAAATCCGCCCATGCCTTACCCACACATATTTATATAACCGCTCCCTAGCCACACGCCTCGTCTGCTGCAACAGTTCGTAACTATCCTTAGAGAGTAGTTCATTGATATAAACAATACTTCTGGAGTCATTTCCACAAACCTCACCCTGCCTAAGAACACCCTTAGCTCGCTTCTTCGAAATAATTAGGTCGCGGACGGAGTTAGAAGTCACAGTAATAAAAAGAGAATTACTGGCGGCAGTAGCATTTGAATGAGAAGAAGCAGAATCAGGGAGAGGCTTGCGGACGACTCTTACATTTAAAATATGAGGCGAAATATCCGAAACACCGAGCGCAGCAAGCACATTACCAGCAGCCACAGAAGGAGCAACAGAAAGCGGCTCCGGCAGCCCAGACACAATAACCTCGTTAGCACCACCAGCATGAAAATCAAAGCAAGACGATTTCAATTCTTGAAGTTCTCTTTTAGAGCCGCATTCTCAAGCTCCAAGGAGGAAATACGTTGAGAATTGCCGGCTACTGTTTCAGATAAGCTATTTATCAGATCAAGCTTAGTATTGATTGCTTCATTCGTTCTTTGTTGATTTTTAATGAAAGCAGAAATCTTTTGATCAGACTTGGTAATCTCATCATTAATTTTCTGCTGGTTGTCAATGAAAGCAGAGATCCTTGCGTCAGACTGTTTCATTTGCTCAATCAGTCGCAACAATAGATCGTTCGTCGCAGGCAATGGGGTCGATTGAGTACGTGAATCCGCAGAAGAGGCCATATCTTTAAACTCAAATGAAGGCGCGCTTTTTTCAGTTGTGGGTGTAAGAGGGGGTATGTCCGAAGACGATAATAATGATATACAGCAGGAACCAGCGTTTTTTGACACTGAATATGACCTAATACACCCAGGATGAAACACCCTTTTGCATTCGTTGCACTCAATCGACCTGTTAACAATAGTTTTTCGACATTTAAAACACGCAGGCAGCATGTGTATTGAGCTTAACTAACCACAACACAAGAAACGCACAAAATATTCATATAGATAGTGTTCGTAAAGGAACACACAAAGCGCCTTGAATATTAGTTTTTAAA
>NC_092362.1:8948175-8992735 GCF_030848805.1 Temnothorax longispinosus | reverse complement strand
TATAAAAATGAGCAAAGTTTTTTGTAAGTGAGTTTAATGCCAAATTGGCAACAATTTGCTATTAATTTACTTACTGGATTATAAACGCGCTGCTGTATTACAGACGGGTTGCAATCATATCTACCCATTAGAGAATAGATATTTTGTACTCTAAACGGTAAGATATATAAATGCACCCATGTGCACATATAAGTAGCAATTTACTCCATTTGCACGAATTCTTGTAACAGTGCACAAGATGACACTAATGCAGATAGATGAGCGAGCGTATATTTTAATTGCACATTATAAACAGCGCTAAACGCAGAATGCATTTTGACAGTAGTCACTGCGGTGATTTAAAATCAATTTAATATAAGAACGCCATCAAGTCCGAGCTAGGATCTAAGTAGCAAATAATTTTCGTGTGAATTTCCAATACTATTTCCAACTAAACTGCGCGCCAACGAATTGTCGGTCTTGAAACACAGCTTCTTCGTTATATTAGAACAGTAAATTTACTTAAATAAATCGCAAATCGATTTAATTTTTGATGCTGATACAAATCGTATCTAACATCCTTTGTTTGGCGTATCGCCTTGTATATAGTATAGTCGTTATTATAGTCACTTCATGTCCATGTAGTCGTATATAGTTCATACTTAGTTGCATAAGTCATTTGTAATTCTCGCGCGAAACGTCGGCGGATCGCGATCAGTCAAATCATGCGACTCACCTGTCGGTGCTGCCATCGCCCATCCGCCGACGGTATCCACCCCCCCGGAAAGGGAACAACTACTCGCCCGCAGCGACATGTTCCAGGACCGCGGGGAGAGAACACTCATCGTCAAGTATTAGGAGAGGACACACCTCTCATCACTTTTTCGTCAAGCCGCCGTGCGGCACACACACACACACACATATTCTGAGAGCCGTCTTACGGCACACGTTCGCCGGGCAGAACGCACCACGGAATCGCCTTTGCCGCCTTGCTCAACCGGGAGTGCGCACGTCTCCTACTGCCTTTTCCTGCCTGCTCTATTGCTTGCTCTCCACCGTTTGCTTGCTTGCACGAGTTTTGCCATCGCATGCCGAACGAGACCCACGGAGCGGCCAAGTTCAGAGGACAGGACGAGGACTGGCGGAATCACGGGGACGACGGCCGACACGGTGAGTCGCTTCGCTTTAATATTTTGTTGCATGCGCTTCTGCCTTCGCGTTAAACATTGATAGTCGTGAGGGGAAATCGACAACCCCTCTCTGGTCCTTCGAGTAACAATATCGCAAATCTTGCCTCCGGGGCAAAACTATCCCCGTTCATCCTCCTTCCCCCGAATATTACTGTAAAGAATTTATTGCGAAAAAACCCTGACTGAGATAATATTTTTTCGCAATAAATTCTTTACAGGAATATTTGGGAGAAGGAGGATGTTAGATACGATTTGTATCAGCATCAAAAATTAAATCGATTTGCGATTTAAGTGAATTTACTGTTCTAACGAAGAAGCTGTGTTTCAAGACCGACAATTCGTTGGCGCGCAGTTTAGTTGAAAATAGTATTGAAAATTTACACGGAAATTATTTGCTACTTAGATCCTAGCTCGGACTTGGTGGCGTTCTTATATTAAATTAATTTTAAATCTTAGAATCCTATTACTATTATTATTACCCTGATGGAAATGTTTTACTGAATATAATGGAATTTTACTGAAATTCTGTCTCAATTGACCCAGATGAAAATATTTTGCTGAAAATACTATAAAATTGATGATAAATGAAATGAAAGTTATTGAAAAATTACTGAATATATTTCAAAATAAATCATAATTTTTTTTATGAAATTTAATGTAAATACTGTAAAATATAAAAAAAATTAAATTATACTGTTGAAAAATAATAAAACTGAATCCTTGCTCGTTCAGTCGCTTTTTGGAATTGAAGCATAGGAACCTTCGTTAATTTGAGAATTTAGCTGATGCTAATTCGAGTTTATAAGACTACTAGCTTTTCCGGCGAACTTCGTACCGCCTAACAGTAATGAATGTAGTAATAAGACACGCAAATAGTCCCTCTCTCTCTCCCCCTCTCTTTCTCTCTTCCTCTCTCCCCCTCTTTCCCTTTTTTCCCACCTCTCTCTCTCTTTCTTTCTCTCTCTCCCCCTCTTCCCCTCTCTCTTTCTCCCCTTCTTTTTTGCTTTCTCTCTCTCTCCCCCTCCCTCTCTCCCCCCTCTCTCCCTCTCTCTCTTCCTCTCTTTCTCTCTTTTTCTCCCTTTTTCTCTTTCCCCCTCTCTTTCTCTCTCTCTCTCTCTCTTCTCTCTCTCCCTCTCTCCCTCCCTCTATGTATTTTTTCTATGTATTTGGATATCTTTCTAGATTAATTTTTTTTTTACGTGAATTTTTCCGATATTTTATTAGTTATTCTGCTATTCCGGAAAATTCTACCCCTATTTCATATACTTGTGGTAAAAATTCGGCCCAGCCGTTCTTGAGTTATAAGTGTTCTAACTAACCCGACTTTGTTTTATATATTAAGATAAGTCTACTTTTTGTTGAGAATTACTACTTTTTTATGTCACAATTTTAAAGAATTCGATTTTTACTTAACTTATAGATTTGTTACTATTTGACTATTACATAGCTTGACTTAGGAAAATTTTTTGACACGCAATGATTAAGGCCGTTCGCTCCACATTTTTCAGCCTTCTAACACGATTTTTCTCGCCATTAAACGAATAATTATTTTTTAAGTTTTAATTGTTAACAACTCTCTAATTAAATTTATAGTTTGACCACGCATACATTTCAACTATTTGTTAATCGGTTTTTTGAGCTTTTAACTTGATGTGGCTTCTTAATAACTCCATGTAATTTGTATACTATAATTATTAATATTAAGAAAGTAAAAACGACCGCTATGATTTAAATCAATAGAGAGGATAAATTTCATAATAAAAATGCTATACTTATTAATTAATGTTAATTTTATGATGTTAAACTTCCTTTTGATTGATTTCATCTCTCGACGGATTTTTTATGTAATGGGATATTATTATGATAATGTATTACAGTTAATTAGAGGGATTTATTTAATTGATTGAAAAAGTCTCTTTAAAGCACGAAACGCTCCCAGTTATTTTGACGGAATATTAAACTATAATATTATTTAGAATCCTGTTGTTCGGTATTGACTCTTGTTTCATCTAAATATAAACTATATTTAACTAGGTAGTAATATAAACTACGAAAATTTTTTGACAATCATTAAAATTATTCGCATATTTTCCAACAACTTTAGAAAAGTTAACGATTTGCTCATAAAAAAATAAAAAATTATTTTCAAATTACAAAATAAGTTTTCTTTATTATTATATAATAACAATAGCTTTATTATTATATAATAAATTATTAAACACTTTATTAATTATTAAAACACTTTATTATTATATAATAACAATAGTATTAATTGTTCATTAATCCTCGGTCTCAGCTTCATATATATATATAATGACAATAAATGTCATAAGTAATTATTAATAAGTACGACAAGACCTAGGTGCGCGCGCATGCGCCGAGATATTAACAAGAAGCCTAGCACGATTCTCGCCGGCTCGGCTGACCGAGCATCGAGCATCTGACATCACTGCTGAAATCTGGCATCACTGCAAAATTAGTCCGGATTCGCACCTGGGGCAAAGTCTGTCGGTAAGGGGCAAAGTGTGTCGGTAATTAAAGCACGGAAATGCTGGTCTCGACTTTTGAGGGGCCATTGGCTATCTGTCTATTAATCTGTGCTTAGAAGAGTATGGCGTAAAAATAGGAATGGTGCAAGTTATGAGATTTTTAAGGCGATGAGGAACCATGTGCAGAGTTTGGTACGGGAGGCAAAGAAGACTTATTATATGTCCATTTTTAGTCAAGAGGATAATGCAGCTGTCATATGGAGCAGATTGAGGCATCTTGGTTTGATACAGGCAAGGGAGGCCGAGAGATGTCTTGCTTGCTCTGTAAATGAGCTAAATAAATGGTTTGTGAATGATGCGGTTCAGGTGGCACAGGAAGAGGACAGCGAGACCAGTCAATCGGATGGGATCTTTGATGATGGTAGACTATATTTCACATACGCAACGCCGACAAGTATAGCTAAAACTTTGGCTAGGATCAAGTCAAATGCAGTCGGTTCTGATGGAATATCATTGAAATTAATAAAAATGATTTTACCTAGCTTGATGCCTGTAGTTGAGCATATTTTCAACTTCTCTCTTATGCATGGAGTTGTACCGAGGACTTGGAAGACCGCACTAATAACACCGATACCTAAGGTAAGGCATTCGACGTTGGCACAGCACTACAGGCCTATATCTATTTTGTCAACAATTTCAAAGGCTCTTGAAAGGATTGTATCGGAGCAGATAATACAATATTTGGAAGACAGCGACCTGCTGGATCCATGTCAATTTGCATATCGAAAAAACTCGTCAACGCAGACATGCATTATAAGGATGTTGGATGAAGTGAGGCAGGCGGCGGATTCTAGGAAGGTCACTGTCTCCATTTTCTTTGACTTTTCTAAAGCATTCGACAGGGTTCAGCGTCACATCCTTATTAATAAACTCAGAAACATGGGTTTCTCTGAATCTGTACTTTGTTGGATTAATTCTTATTTGACTGATAGATCCCAAGCTGTCTGTGATAGGTTCGAGGATGTTACCTCTCTCTTGGCGCATGTTAGAGTTGGAGTGCCTCAGGGTTCTGTTCTGGGACCGCTTTTGTTTGTCCTCTATATTTCGGATCTGAAGAACATCTTGCGGCATTGTTAATACAACTTCTATGCGGATAATCTATAAATTTACTTACACTGTGAGCCGCGGTACTTGTGTAATGGTATCCAGGAGGTGAATGAAGACATCGAATCAATTGTACGGTGGGCAGAATGTAATGGGCTTCTGCTTAACTCGAGTAAGACACAAGCTATTATTTTTGGCACAACTCGATACATTAATACCATTGAGCTTGACAGTTTACCGAACGTCATGGTAAATGAGGCGGTGGTTTGGTTCACAAGTGACGTGAAATATCTTGGAGTACGTGTTACCAATACTCTGGCCTGGGAAAAGCAGGTGACTGAAACTGTTGGAAAAATACGTTTCAAGCTATACCAGCTTAAGATATCAAAACATTTGTTGCCTAATGCGTTAAAAATAAAATTGATTATCTTATTGATCTTTCCGCAGTTGGATGCTGTACGGCATATACGGATATGACAGAGGAACAAAATTTACGATTATATAGAGCTATGAATGCCTGTATAAGATTCGTGTTTGAGACTAGACGAGATGAGCATATTACGCCATATTACCAGAAGCTGGACTGGCTCAAGGTGGCTGCGAGACAAAGCTATTTTGTAGGATGTCAGCTGTACAGCATCATACTTTTACATCAACCTAGTATACTCTACAATGGTCTAACATTCAGATCAGCGGTATCTAGTAGGAGCACTAGAGCGGCTGATGATCTTCTTTCTCTGCCTCCATGTAGAACTGAGTTTTACAGGCGCTCCTTTAAATTTAGTGCTGCTAAGCTGTGGAATGACTTGCCATCTGACATTTGAGGAGCAGAAACCATTACTAAATTTAAATGCAGATTATATAAATATTTACTGCAAGACACTATGACATAAATGAATTATCACATGATTGCTCTGGTTTGTTGTCGGGCGCACGCGTACGTGCGTTTTTGTGGCAGTCTGCTATCTTTCTTGTAATGCCGGAATGTTAGCTTTGGCATTCTTAGTATTTTCTTTGTTAACTCTAATTGAGCTATACTGAAACCTTCTTTGCTTGATTTTACTGCGTAATTTTGTCTCTGTTATGCTTTGTGTATTGACTTTGGTAATTTCTGCGCTTTGTATATTGACTTTGGTAATCTCTGCGTTTCTTTGCTCTGCACACACACACACACACACACACGCACACGCACACGCGCACGCGCACACGCACGCGCACACACACACACACACACACACACACACACACACACACACACACACACACGTGCTTATTCATACTCCTATGTAAACAGAGTGCATGGTATTAGGTATTAATTATTATTATTATGAACGGCATTTGCTAATGTATCTATTTGTGCGCCTGAGGGGATACAATCCCAGGGCGCGTTAATAAATAAATGCTTTCTCTCTCTCTCTCTCTCTCTCTCCCCCCTCTTTCTCTCTCTCTTTTTCTCTCTCCCTTTTTTTCCTCCTTTTAATTTTTTTTTTAAATTAGTTGTTTTGCGCCTTTAAAAGTCGGCTGCTTTGCGCTGATAAAAATCGGCTGCTCTGCGCCTACAAACATCGGCTGCTTTGCGGCTTTAAACTTCGGCTGCTTTGCACCTTTAAACGTCGGCTGCTTTGCGCCTTTAAACTTCGGCTGCTTTGCGCCTTTAAAAGTCGGCTGCTTTGCGCTGACAAAAATTGGCTGCTCTGCGCCTACTGACATCGGCTGCTCTGCGCTTTCAAAAATCGGCTGCTTTGCGCTGATAAAAATCGGCTGCTCTGCGCCTACTGACATCGGCTGCTCTGCGCTTTTAAAAATCGGCTGCTTTGCGCTGATAAAAATCGGCTGCTCTGCGCCTACTGACATCGGCTGCTCTGCGGCTTTAAACTTCGGCTGCTTTGCGCCCATAAAAAGCGGCTGCTCTGCGCTTTTAAAAATCGGCTGCTTTGCGCCTTTAAAAGTCGGCTGCTCTGCGCTTTTAAAAATCGGCTGTTTTGCGCCTTTAAAAGTCGGTTGCTTTGCGCATTTAAAAGTCGACTGCTTTGCGCCCATAAAAATCGGCTGCTCTGCGCTTATACAAATAAATTGCTTAGCGCTTTAAGAAATCTGTTGTGCGCCTATTTTATACAATGTCTCTGGGGTGCGTTCAGAAAGTCACCCAACTTACCAAACTCATCAAAACCCCCGTTCAGAAAGTCTCGGACAAACCTCGGGTGACTTAGCGGAAGCCTTGTGATTGAACAGTCGAACGAAGGTGGGGAAATGTAGGCGGGCGACAAATTGACGAAAGAGCCCGACATTACACGGAAAGTGACAAAACTCTTAAAATGCTTCAATTTTGTTGGTAGTGGGGGTCACCCAGCTCCTCGATGATTTTCGATGGATGAGCTGGGTGACCCCCACTCTTCCATCAAACTAAAACCCGCGGATTTTAAATTGAAAAGACATACAATGGCCATTAGAAGAACTTCCATTAAATAATTAAATAATCGAAAAAGTAGAGTAGTTAATAATATAGAATTTTTTAACATATCTGCAGAGTCAGAATTATCTCCCTGTAATACTTGAATGAGAAGGACAATAAAATTAAACATTGTCTTGAAATAAATTGAAACGTAAACTTCTAGTATAGAAATTCCATGATTAATGCAGACATAAAAAATTGTGTGTAAAAAAGTAACAAAAATAAATTTTGTTTCCTAAAAGTTATATGTTGAATAAATAATAAAAAGGTGTAATTAATAGAAAAAATAAACTATAAATTAAATTAAATTAATTGTCGGCAATTCTATAAAATGTTAAAATTGTATATCATATGACGGTAAGAATCCTGAGAAGAGCGATCAAGTCGCTAGTTTAGGTAATAATCATCCGAGGGACCTAGCATCGAAAGCATCAGTCAACTCCACGGTCAACTCTCAAGTCAAAAGAGTCGCGCTTGTCGTGCACGTGTTCGGACGTGTTTGTCCTGAATAAATTTTTGAAGATTGCTGATGCAATCACAATTTCCACTCAGACTTCGCTACGCGATCAGTGATTCAAGCTTTGTTAAACAAACAGTGGCAAATCTGGCTGGCCGTATTGTCCGCTGAAAAACGGCAGGAGCCAATAAAAAGTAAGAAGAAGAAGAAGAAGAACTCAAGTCAAAGGATTCACGTCAAGGCTCGAGCCTCGAGGAAGGTTTTGAAAGACAATGGATTCTTGCTGGCGATTTTGATTCACAGTCCCGTTCTCAATGAATTCAGATTAACGTAAGTAATTGCTCGATATAACAAGTACACATTCTCATCCCGATATCTCGTTATTCATACTCATGTTTATACTTTTTCTGCTCGATTTCCGAGCTACTCTCGCAACTGAATATTAATCATTATTTTCTAATTTTCCTATTGTTTTTATTAATGTTCTTTTAAATGCATTAATGCAGCACGCAATTATTTCTGGGTAAAATGCCATTTCTACTTCCTATTCTCGTAATTTATCCAAGAGCGGTAGTAGTATATCAGGATTTTCTTCCACGGTATGCAGTCTTCTTTGGAAAACTGGCATATAAGGGGTATTCAAATAAGTTAAAGTTTAACGGTTTGACAGGTTATGTCGGGTTAAAGTCGAGTAAAAAGTTAATTAATTAACTTTGGGCGCGCTACTCTTTAAGGTTATGTAAAATACATAAATAACTCATTAACCTATCACATTAATCTTTGGGTTAAAAGTTTAAAAATTAACTTTTTACCCGACTATAACTTGTCAAACCGTTAAACTCTAACTTATTTGAATACCCCTAAAGAGATTGCCAATAATCTTGGCCAATAATTGCCAATAACGGGCCTTCGGTCCGTTGGATCGATCATCTTTCTGTCGGCGTTTCTTTTGTATTCTGTGTATGTGACGTAAATATAGATATTGAGATTAGCGATAATTCACTCGCGAGTGAATTGAGAGTGTCCCGTTTAACCGTCGAACGTTCTGAACCCCAGACTATCCTCATACATTTCTCAATTAAATATTTTATTAAATATCTAATAAAATATTGAATAATAAATGTTAAATATTAAATATTGTATTTATTGTTTAATATTTGACTAAATAATTAAATATTTATTTTTCAGGAAGCCTTGTTCCCGCTTTACGCTCCTCCGACTTCTCCTGACGACGAGTGGCCTCGTATCGGCGAAGCGGGCATGGAATCAGAATTGAAATCAGCTCTTCTCGAATTAGCGCATGCCTCGCATTCCGCCTTGGTGCGATCACTTCCCCAATTACTGGATCAATTACTGTGTCTTCTAGTGCGACCGCCAACATTACCGTCTCAATCATTGAACGTTGCCGCCACCATCTTCGAGGCTCTGGGACTGCTTGTACGAAATATCACCAATTTACCGGACGGTCAATTGGACGCGCATGGAAGACACGCGATATTGGCCACTTACATTGCGTATCAATGCTCTTTGCCGAGCATGACTCACAACGGGAGCATTGTGCGAGCAATCCCGATCTGCCTCTGGAAGATCTGGAGATGGAGATCCACTCGCAGGGATTGGACAGAACCGCGTCGATGTGACAGGAATCCCCCTCGATCAACAGTCATCCCACCAGAAGACTTCTACACGAGGAACTTGCCTTGTACTGGGTTGTATCCACTGGTCAGGAACGCAAACTGGCGATAACTCATTCCTGGTTCTTCCTGGAGCTAATAATGCGCTTGATGGTTGTCACACTGTCTGAGATGGCGTCCTTGGAGGCACTGCGAAAACTGAGATTCTCACCGCAGTTCTGCGACGATGTCGCGACGCTCACCGCTGCGTTAACGTCCGAGGTAATATCGCGCTGCGGCAAGGAAATCCGCGTGGCGTCCAACTTGATATCGAGCCTTGGCAATTTCCTATCCGACCTGCTATCCGTGATGGACAGAGGATGTGTGCTGTCGCTCGTTCGCACCGCCTATTGCTCGCTGTCGGATGCGTCAATGCATATTCCCGACTCCGCAGCGTTATTCGCTCTGAAACTCGATCTCGTGAGAATGGTGTGCTCGCACGAGCACTATGTAGCATTGAATCTTCCCTTTGGCACTGGCTATACGTCGGGATCGGCTCCGGCATCGCCCAGTCCATTGACAGGCAGTTCAAGCAGTCTGATATCCACTCTCGTGCCTGGGGATAGAGCCCGGTTTTCGGAACTCAGTCAAGAATTCAGGCAGCAGCACTTTCTGGTTGGCATTGTTCTGTCCGATCTGGCAAACACCTTGGAGATACAAAATCCGATGCTACAGAATAAAGCTACTGGGACCGTCCGACATCTTATGAGCTGCCACGATGCTGATCCGCGATATTCCGATCCTGCGGCGAAGGCTAGGGTTGCCGCGCTATATCTGCCGTTACTTAGTATTTTGATGGATGCCTTACCCCAGCTTTATCATTGAGACTCCAAAGACAAAAGCGTTTATCCGGATGAATCCGGATCGATTACGCGGGATTGTCCCGATTGCGCACATTACAAATCGGACACGACAATATTTCCCGATCGGACACGGTGTCGATTGCACACGGTGCCGATCGGACACGGTGTCGATTGCACACGGTGCCGATCGGACACGGTGTCGATTGCACACGGTGCCGATCGGACACGGTGTCGATTGCACACGGTGCCGATCGGACACGGTGTCAATTGCACACGGTGCCGATCGGACACGGTGTCGATTGCACACGGTGCCGATCGGACACGGTGTCGATTGCACACGGTGTCGATCGGACACGGTGTCGATTGCACACGGTGCCAATTGCACACGGTGCCGATTGCACACGGTGCCGATCGGACACGGTGCCGATTGCACACCGTGCCGATTGCACACGATGTCGATTGCACACAGGGTTTACTTACACAATGGGGGGGTGCAGGGGGGGCGAAGCCCCCCCCGCCCCCGCATGTACTTAATACATTGCCTACCGGGCACGCCGAAGGCGTGTCCATGGGGGGGGTGCAGGGGGGGGCGAAGCCCCTCCCCCCGCTCCACGCATCAACCCAACCCACACCACCAGGTGCACAGGGGGGGTGCAGGGGGGGGCGGAGCCCCCCCCGCCTACACCCCTAGGGCACCGTGTCCGATCGGCACCGTGTGCAATCGACACCGTGTCCGATCGGCACCGTGTGCAATCGGCACCGTGTGCAATCGGCACCGTGTGCAATCGACACCGTGTCCGATTGACACCGTGTGCAATCGACACCGTGTCCGATCGGCACCGTGTGCAATCGACACCGTGTCCGATCGGCACCGTGTGCAATCGACACCGTGTCCGATCGGCACCGTGTGCAATCGACACCGTGTCTGATCGGCACCGTGTGCAATCGACACCGTGTCCGATCGGCACCGTGTGCAATCGACACCGTGTCCGATCGGCACCGTGTGCAATCGACACCGCGTGCAATCGACACCGCGTCCGATCGGGAAATATTGCTGTGTCCGATTTGTAATGTGCGCAATTGGGACTCACTCGATTACGCAATCGGTAGCATTAGCTATTACTGGCGGAATGTCGGCGGACACCGCGGGCAATCAGTGCCGTGTATCTCTGAGTTCCGAAGCTACTCGACATGTATCAATGTGTACCTTATGGGTGCTGAAGGGATTAGAACGAACCGCTCTAGCACAGTGGTGTTCCGAACTCAGCGCGACATGTATTTTGAGCTTGCTGCAAGTACTGAATATCGCCACCGCAGCTTTCGAGTACAAAGGCAACAAAGCACTAAAAGATTGCGACTGGAAGACGTGATTCTCGGTCAGGGAAGTGCCAGGAGCGAAATGATGCTGCGAAGAAAGGAGAGAGTGACCGGAGACAAATTAATCGATTACATCGGTGAAGGTCGGAAATTACTTACTTATACATCAATGGTTTGCTAATGCAGCAGCCAGACGATCACGTTTCGCGCCGCCTGTTTCTCCTGCAGGTTCATACTGCCCTATTTCGTCACCTTCGTTCCCATAAACAAAAGGCAATTCTTCTTCAATATACAGCTCGAGGAAATCATCCTCCTGCTGTAGACATATATTGTGTAGAACACAGCATGCCAGTATGGTGTCTGGGATTTCTTCATAGCAGACCATGGAGAGATGTCTTAAGCGTCGAAAGCGTCCTTTTAGTAATCCAAAAGTTCTTTCAATTGTTTGTCTTGTTTTACTTAGAATGGTATTAAACGAGATTTGTATCTAAAATTAATATGTGTTATCATTGTAAGGCGAAGAATTCTTAAACTGCTACGTGCAAAGTAAAAAAAGACTAACTTACAGCAGTTAGGTGTCCTATATTTTTATATGGTGAAATACACCAAGGCAAAGGAGGATTATAGGCCTTATCTCCAATTATATATTCACCATTGGGGAAAAAATTTTGGACGTTTGCCTCAGTGTCTCTGTATAATGGAGAATTCCGAAATACTCGGAGATCTCCCACAGACCCAGGATAGCCAGCAAATACGTCGGTGAATCGCAACTCAGGATCACATACCGCTTGAAGGGTTATTGCGTACTCACATTTTCTGGTTCGATAATATTGTGCATCAACCTAACAAATATTAAAAATCTTACATGGTATTTTTTTAACTTATAATACTCTGTAAGTAGCAAATTAGAATACATTACATTTATTTCTTAATTGTTACTTTTTCTATTGTAAATTTCTTTGAAAGTGTAAGTTTTTGTTGTAAAAATACAAGTTAAACTTACTTGAGGTGCATCAATGGGAACGTAACAACCGTCTATTGCACCAATCACTCCCGCCATACCAGCAATATCGGTAAACTTCTGAACAGTCCTTTCTAACTTTTCGCCTGTAGGCCAAGTAATGAGTCTATGAGATATAGAAACAAGAGCAACTATTACTCTTCGAAAACAGGAATGAAGGGTTGATTTTGACATATCGAACTTCATTCCGATAGATCTGCAAAAGAAATATGTGCATTATAACTTTCAGCCTGTTATGAGATCGAGAATTATGAAGTTAAACGTGAGGTATAATATTAACAATATATACGACAGGATCGGAGAAAAAATGACAATATAGAAGACAAGGCTAAAAAATTATGTAATTCAACTTTTCTGCTTACCTAAAACAATCGGGCGTTGCGAGCAACCACACAACAGCTAATAGCTGTTTTTCGATTTTTGTTGTCGGTCTGCCAGTTCCTGTGCGATTTTCCAAAAGAGGAGCAATGACAGTTAACAATCTTTCAAATGCTGGCGCAGACATACGAAAGTTCTCTTGGAACTGTTTAAAAGTAAATCTTGGCACGACGAGTTCAACAAAATTTTGGCATCGTGCTGGCTTCGGACCCACTTCTTTTTCTTCGTGCATCACCGTTGCAAGCATTATCTCAATCTCATCATCGCTTTCGTCGTCGTCATCGTCATTGTCACAAAATACCTCGTCAATGACTTTTCTCATCTGATATGCCAAAGCCACTATAGAAGATGCAATAACTCCTATATCCATGTTTGTACCACTAAAAAAATATAGTACATGTATAGTACATATATACAAAAATATAGTATATACTTTCGCGTGTTCTATGATGAAGTAGTAATTATACAAACAATTAAGTGATACTGTATTTCAACTTACGTGGCAGTACACTTTGACGTTTTTCAAGATACTACACACTTTTACAAAAAAAAAAACAAAAAGTAATCTAGTTGCACTTCATTGGTACCGCGCACCGTATCGCACTTATACAACTGTCAGGATGAATTACAACTCTGTAATTATATTATTTAGTCATATACTATAACTTTTATTTTTAATTATATTTTTTTAAATTCTTTATTTCTCTTACAGTTTCCGGCAGAGTTTCGGAAATAACAGATGTGGACAATCTTTTGCAGTCAATAGCGACGCCTTCGCTTATTACAGCTGCTTGTAATTTATTGAATAATTTAATATTTGTCGGACAACACCAGGTTGTACGACAAGTCTACGAATATTCCATCGATATATAAGTATTTATTCGGGTATGTATGTATGTAGAAAAATCTAAAACGCTGGATTATCTTTTTTTCACCTATATTGTCTCATTTGATCTCTCGTTTTAAGGTGTTTGACTAAGATTTCGAAGGATATCAGGAGCAGGAAGGAAAAGTCTGAGTCATTATTCTGATACGCTGGAAATGTACATCAGCATCTGCACAGTTTTAACAAATTGCATCACGCATAGCAACAAGTACGCAGCCGTCGTACTCTTTTCCCCGGACTCGCTTTATATTCTATTTTGCTTCTTAAATATCGATTTATACCGTATGTATTTGAACATTTATTCGTCACAAAATGTATAATTTGATTTTTAAACAACGTTCCATATATTAATCTCCTTAGAGTCTGCCGAACTGCACCTGATATATCTGCGTAACAGACTTTGGACGGAAATCTACAACTTCGTGGCTGTGCTTTCGTTAACGGAGGATCAACATTTTCCCATTCAGGAAGCCATTCAAAGCGCGTTATAATTGTGCGGGCCTGAAACGGTCCTGGCTTCCATTTGTCTTGCGATAAAGGACTCTACGACAGATTTTTATTGCACAGACTCATCCTTTGTTGCACGATGTGAATTGTACCTTCATACCTCTGATGAACTTCATGTGCGGAGATGTACGTGTTAAAGAAACCCTGACGAAAGAGGGCTTAGCGGACGTGGTGCACAAGTTATGGGCCTGAATAGCGTTAAATAAAACAGTGTCAACGTCTGCTTTAAAATTGCTAGCGACATTCACAACGAAATGTAACGTTGGTAAGATTACGTTTAAAAACCTACACTTTATTTAATTATGATTAATAACTTTGAGAAAGGTATACGATTTCTCTGTTGAACATATATAATATGCAATCTTTTTAAATTGCGTTGTAATTTTTTAGCCGCACAGTCTTTAACATTAACGACGATATTACCGGGAAGTGGATTAAGGAAAACGCCAAATACGCTCGCGCTGATACATGTCATCATACAAGTAACGTGCAAAGAAATTGAAAGGGCCGGTCAAATTTTCGATAATCACAAGATGCACTTCGCCTTCCACATTCTGCGAAATGCGGTGCACGTTTACGAGTGTAGAGTCTGCATTTCGAAGGTAATTAAATCATTTTGTTATTATTATTATTATTATTATTATTACAGAATAGTCTGAAAGTAATGAGACTTAGACTGCAATTTCCAAACTGATTAATTAATTACGAATTAATTGTTCATTTTATAGAGTAATTAATTTTATAATTAAAATGGGCAGTTTTATTTTTTCTTTTGTAACAACATCTTTCAGACTATACCCTTTTCACCCAAACGAATGGCGCCATCTCTCGGTTTTTACTAAACACTATTGTTTGATACTTCTGATTCTATCTTCACCATTGTTTTAACAAAACACAATTAGTATTAAACGACAATTGTATCAGCGTGCATTTGTGACGCATAAAAAAATATGTCTACGATTCCCGTTTTTAATCCAAGCCTGCATGTGTATCTCAGAGACGTAGCAGGGAACATGATGCGGAGCGTTAGAGGATATAACATTGCTATAAATCTACAAGGTACATATAAATATTAAGAAATATATCATACAATATATAATACAATGTTTTGTTACATTAGATCAGAGTTTGATCGAGGTCTGCCTGCCTGATACAGAGGCCTGCATGAGCAGTACAACTGACTGTGAGCACAGTCCTTTTCTCGACAACTCAAAAGAAAATGAGGATAATCAACAAGCTGCTACTGTTCAACCTTCGACTTTATCTACTGCTCTTCCACCTGAAGGCAATTCACAACCGAAGAAAAGCAAAACCCAAACTGCTTCAAATGGTGAAAATCAGTTTATTGCTATCATTATTACTACCTATATTATATCAATTAAAACATATATTTTGTCATGTTGCATTTACTGATAACATTTTTGTTTTGCAGTTGCAATATGGACAGATCAGTTGGTTGTAAGAAGCCTCATACACTTCTGGTCTGCGAATCAAGAATTGTTCGCAAACACTTCAATGAAAAACGATGATGTATGGAAAATAGTTGCCGAGGAACTAAATACACTTAAAAAGACACATTATTCTTTAGATCAGTGTAAAAATAAAATGAAAGAGTTAAAGCGAAAATACACTGAAACCAAAGACAACAATATGCAGTCCGGTGCAGAGGCCAAGACATGCCCATTTTATGAAGAATTAGATGAAATTTTAGGCAAAAAGCCATGCGTCAAGCCCGTTGCACTGGCCTCCAACAGGCGTCCCGTTCTGGATAAAATGTGCACGGATGTAGACTGTAAAGAAGAACCTGAGAAAAAGAAGAAGAAAAGTAAATCCGACGTTCTCGATGAAATTAGAGAGTGGAGGGTGGAGTCGATGGAATATCGAAGAACCACTGATGCCGAGAAGCAGAGACAGCGCGAGGAGCAACTTGAAATTGCACGGAAGAGTATCGAGTCTATGGATGCTCGCATGGGTCAGTTAATTGATGTCTTGAAGAAAAATTAAAGGTATCCCAGATAGCACAACGCAACTAATTATACAATTTAAATAGTTCATTTGCAGTATTAGCTGAGACTATTCACTATAAATTTTTTCACTATAAATTCTTTTGAATATATAAGTTGTAGATTCTTTTTAAACGTCGTATAAATAATATAAATAATGGCTACTCTTTTACAGTTATTCCTTCGGCTCTGGACGCATAGTATATAACAAGTTCAAGTTCGTGGTATCGTACGTGATTGATGATCTACCATTGTTCGATAAGAATGCGGTGGTTACTGTACCGAAGCTGTCGGTGTATGATTCACTTGACGAGGAAGTAATATAGAGCTATCTGGAATTCTCGCTCGCCTCGATGAAGGAAGGCGCCTGCAGTAAGCAGTCCAGCCGTATGACGGCCATGGACAACGCCACCAAGAACGCCGGAGAGATAATCGACAAATTCACTCTCACGTTCAACCGCACTCAACGTATAACGTTGTAACTTTATAACGTTTGTATTATATATTAAGTACTAAAATTGAATTTCTATCAGTTTGGATATCAGAAGCATGTAACAACATGATCTTTTAATCTAGTTATAAAAGATTACAGATTCATCAATTTAGGAAGGTGTGGTATCTCTTTCTTTTCTTACTTTTTAATATAAAATAGTTGTTGTAGGTCAGACACAATCTTGTGATCGCGTAATAAAAGGAAGAGAGAAAGGAAGGAGATTCTATAATTGCAATGTGTGTTTGCAGTACCGTAAGAATTTTAAAGATAATTTAAAGTGTATGAAATGACGTGGCCTTTAGAGTACTAAATAAGACGATTACTTTTTATCGCAGTTTAACTACAACCTTGTTTATGTACTTCTAGCTTGTATATAGAACGATATTGCGTGAATGATGGATGCATTTTGTAATCAAATGCAGAAATATTTCGGTTTCTGCCATGTCGCATGACGTACGTAATAATACAATTTTGCAAAAACGATTTTCGAAGTTAGAGTTTCTTGTTGCTAGTTTGTAGTCTTAACACGTGTAATAATGATTATCGATTCAAGCGGTATTTTTGAGTTGCACCGGACATTTTGTAAAGGAGAAGTTTTTAAAAACCATGAAAGCATCGCACATACAATTTTAATTTCGTAAATGCACAATCCGAATTTAGTTAAATATTTTGTCGCGCTAGTTTTTTTTTATTATAATGTAAATCGCTTCACTATCATTAGTTAAATCATTAAAAGTTAAATGTTAAGATATTGCAGCATTTCAGTTGATTATATTTATATATAACTTAAGTTACGTTGTCACATATAAACACACGTTATTTCAGTGCGATTAGCTTATATGATTTAAATAATACATATTAAACAGTGTTATATGGTTTTTCAATTTCTGCTATTAGATATTACTATAAATACAGCTTTGGTGATTATTAATTTCATGAATTAAATGAATTGAATAAAAGGCGAACCAAATGAGTACTCATCTATTAACGCTTACGAATGATTTATTAATGTTCAGCTCGAAAGTTTTGCTAATTAGCGTTCTCATTATTATGTAACAAGCTGACAAAGAGAAATAAAATATTTTTACATAAGCAATCCTGAGAATATAAGGGATACATAATCTATCCCTTATCTGTAGACAAGAATGCATGTCTGAGAAGCTTACGTAACTGTGGGCTCGCACTTTTGTAAGGTAAACTTAATTATAGGCGCAGCGTATTTATGAATTGTTTCAAGTGTATACTAAGAAGTATAGAATTTTTAATGATTTTATGTTTAAGGGAAAAAACATTTAGAGTACTCTTCATTTCAAATACTTAAACTTTGCCCTATCGATTTATATGTTAAGGGGCAGATTAGGCGACTATTAAGGGCTACTAAAAATATATATGTATATATTTTACAAATATATACATATATTGGTAAAGCAATATACTCTTCTTGCTCGTTCATATTATGTAACAATAGAACTTAATTCACTCCCCCTTTTTTTCTTTTTTTTACCACCGTCATTCACATTAGTTGCAATAACTCATGTATGGTGTTTGCAATTTTTTCATTTATACCCTAAATTAATTGTTGCGACAGCAACGTTGTTTCGATGCTATATTGCTGTTGCTAATGCACTAGTTATACCAAAAAATTCACCGTAGCACAGCAGAACGATATAAATTAAAATTATTCAATTTGTACAGCGAATAAAGGGATTTTATTGTCGACGAGTATATCGGTATACTCTAAAACTATATGTATAAAGAAATGCATAATAAAGGAATTTATACTATTTGTAACATTTGTACCATTTATTACTTGAATTTTCAATTTTATTTGGAAACAAAATTTGATATATTAGAAACATAATTATACTATTTAGGTGGTCAATGTAATGTCATTTAATATAAAATATAATAAACTTTTCTTGGCGCAATTAGCCTTTAAGAAGGCAAAAATAGTATCTATAATTAATTATAATGTAGTTTTTGTATAAAATTATGTATACAATTTTTTGTATAAAATACTAGGCCTGTTCGTTTTCGATGCACTTTTGAACTAATGCAATAAGTTAGAACGAAACAAATATATTTTGGGGTCTACAATGCGAGTCGTAAGTCGTAAGTTATAAGAAACTGACTAATCGCAGTCGATTATTCTCCTCAAATTTGACTTAATTGGTCAATTTCTTACGACTTATGACTTACGACTCGCATTATAGACCCCGTATAACTCATTGCACTAGTTCAGAAATGCAGCGAAAATGAACAGACCTACTATGAGAATCACAGTGTAAATTACTATTTATTATTATTCTAGCATATTTTTTTTCACTGATGTATATAAATATTCGATGCAAATATCAATAGAAATAATATCAAATTTAAATTACGCGCTCAGTTCTCTGGGCGTGTCAAATAGATACGCCCATCCCCCATCACTTCGGGTGAGTTTGGTGTACCCCGGGTGACTTTCTGAACGCACCCCTAAAGACTCAAAATATTATTTTAAAGCCTGCGGACAAAGATATAATTACCCGAGGCGAATGGCTTACGGACGTACATTTGGATCATTATACTTTATAAGTAATTTGTAATGCAGGTAATTCAGTATGTAGCCTTTTAGGTATTCATATTAAAAATTCTATTTTTTTTATACGTGCATGGACCGAATAGCAACATAAACATACAAACATACATTCAATCTTTTTTTATGCATATTGACAGTATAGAATCATTGCTTCTTCAATTGACACATTTTATTAATAAGCATTTATGATTACATCCTATATAATTCACCATTATTGTTTCCACTATTGGAATTGTGTGAAAAATCATCAACGTATATTTTTTAAATTTCTGTGTGAACTAAAGAAGCAATGATTCTGTACTGTCATTGGTAGGTATTTATAGTTAGATCTTATATTCAAGACCGTCTCTTAAGCACAATCTTAAGATGTTATAAACCAATCAAAAGCGTATTAGCATCTTAAGACGTTATTTAAGATGGTCTTAAGATAAGAGAAAACTATAAATACGAGCCTATGTATCATAAAAGATTAATTAAATGTTTATGTTGCTATTCAGTTCACATATGTATCAGAAAATACATAGTATTTAATATAAACATCCAAAATGCTACATTACTTGCATCACAAGTAAATTACTTAAGAAGTATGATAATATTTAACTCCTATTTGCTCTATCGTCTTTTCAAATACCTTTATATGTATATTAAAGCTGATAACGGATTTTTGGCCTTTTAAATTCCATGTCTATAAGTGATCAGGCATATTACTATTTTGAGTATGTGTTATTTTCTGCATCTAAATACATCTTATTAATACAAGATTATGCATCAGTTGTAAAAAAGATGCATCTATCAGTGTAAGACATCACTGCATCTAAATACATCTTATTAATATAAGTTTATGCATCAGTTGTAAAAGAGATGCATCTATCAGTGTAAGACGTCAATTTTTAATCTAAAGATTATTTTCTGTTTATTAAATCTTAATAAGGTATATATATTATAACTTTAATAACATTTGTATTAAAATTAATCTCTATGGGCAATTCTAACGTAATGCTTTTATAATTAAGATTATTGAATATCAATTTCATATTTAAAGAAGCAAGCTGAGAGCAACATAATATTCTTTATATCCGTAGTAATTTATAAAGCAAGCCACCAAATGTTTTCAGATATCCAGAAGAGAATTTACTTATAATGCGAAAACGAGTTTTTTAATCAAGAATTCATGATTGTATCTTGTATTAGAATCCTGTGTAATATGAAAGTATCCACGTATATTAGTGTAACCTTTTTAGAGATTTTAAAAAACAAGTTCTTCATCGTAAAAGAATATTTGATGAATGTTATATTATGTTCTATTGTAGATATATACGAATCGGAGTGAAATATATGTTATAACCTATCTCTGTTAGAAAGCAATGTTATGTATTATATACACAGATATTAAAAAATTGTAAGCTAAATTTTATCAAATTTTACTAATTGATTTATGTATTTGTGAGGTTATGCTGATAACATGCGCGACATGCATTATTTAAATACCACGATGTAGATAATACATTCCACTGTATTCTATGAATAAATCATTAAAGATTATTTTAACGTACACACACACAAACACACACACACACACACACACACACACACACATACACACACACACATTTATTTAATATAAATATTTTATACATTCTGCAAACATGTGTGGAGACTAGAAGCACATTCTTTGATAAACACAGCAACTGAATTAGTCACAGATAATTCCATAACATTTTATTAGATTTTAAAAACGGAAACAATAATAATAAACTCTCGCTTAACAGAATATCATGGTTTGTAAATAGACTTTCTCTTGATATCAGTCAGTTAAAGACTGCTTTGTAATTATTGTGAAAAAGATACCTTACTTTTAGCTCTTGTAAAGATAAAATTGACATTTAGTAATCTCAATTAAACACATTATAAAAATTTTTACAGAATAATTTTAGTGGAAATATTATTAGCAGTAGTACGTACAACTAACAGCTACTAAACATACCTTATAAAACTTTAGTAAACAACAAATAATTTTTATATTTAAAATTAGTCAATGCATGTCTTTTCCAGTACTGGTGTATATTGCGCAGACACAGAGATATGTTAATTGTCACAATAAAATAATCTGTTGTAGCATTGAAAAAAAGCTAATTATTTATTAAAATGTTACTAAGAACGTTGCTGTAAATAAATAAACTACAATATCAGATTATTAACAAATAGTTAAATGTAGTAAGCAATACCTGTAAAAATATTTAGCTTTAGTATGTAAATATTCTTAATATGACTCACCGTGAAAACAGTTTGTACCCTACTTTATACTGTATATAGGAGTATAGGGTATCAAATCGAGAGCAATTATCACGCTTAACAGCATCCTTGTGAATCTTTTAAACAACAAGTTCTAACATGTTTAAGATTTTGCTGTATTTTAAATTAATTTTTAGTCAGGAAGTGAAGCAATCTTTCTTGAACAATATTTACGTTACCCGATTGGACAACTGTAAAAATGACATGTTGTGAGAAAAGATTTCTTCTAGTTCAATTTATTCAAATGACACCTGAAATAATAGATTTCATAATGTATATTGTACTGTTAGAATATAAAGATTATTATAATGACTCAATGCAATATGAAATACAGTTGATAATTATTGTTGCCAAAATACACTTTGTATTTAAATAATTTTCTATAACTCATCGTTAAAATAATTTGTACTATATTTGTACACATAATTACTCTATTTTATACTCTATAGGCATGTGTAGTTAATGAAGCCAATACAGATAACAGAAAAGTTAGTCAAAACCATATTATACATTTCTGTATTTTATTTAAAAACTAGAAAAAATTTTAAAAAGAAGAATATAATGTGCTATTCTCTAAAAAACCAAATGTACATTAATATTTTTAGTAAAATATGGGGGCAAAAACTATATTTAGACAAATGTATGCATGTAAGTTTTTCAGTTTAATTATTTATATTTTTTAAGTTTTGTGTTAGAACGGGTTAGCTTGTACTAACAGTTATGCCTTAAAATGAGTGATAAATGACAATTTCGACATCTTTTATTTATTGGCAGTTTTGACACCTACAAATATATATAAAAGAAATATATAAAAGCAGTTTTGACGACAGTAGTCAAAACTGCCTTTCTGTATATCATACTTATTCATACTATTATATAAAACCGTCCCGACTGTTTGTCTGTCCGTCCGTCCGTCCGTCCGTCCGTCTGTCCGCGAACTACTCATTCGTTAGTGGACTGAATTTTTATCAAGGGTACATGAAATAGGGGTAGAATTTTCCGGGGAGTGCCATGAAGTGTATAGTTTATTGCTACCGATTTTCTGGAAACCGATTTTTTTAAATTTTTTAATTTTTTGGGAAATAATCGACCGAATCTTAAAGAATTACGTATGAAACAGGGGTGGAATTTTCCGGAGAGTGCTATAAAGTGTATAATTTTTCGTTACCGATCTTTTTGGAAGCCGATATTAGAAATTTTTCCAATTTTTCGGAAAGTAATTGGACCGAATTTTTACCAAAAATATATGAAACGGGTAGAATTTCCCGGGAAGTGCCATGATGTGTATAGTTTTTCGTTACCGATTTTTCTAATTTTTTCAAATTTTTCGGAAAATAACTGACCGAATCTCAAAGAATTACATATGAAACAGGGGTAGAATTTTCCGGGGAGTGCTATAAAATGTATAATTTTTTGTTACCGATCTTTTTAGAAGCCGGTATTAGAAATTCTTCCAATTTTTTGGAAATTAATTGACCGAATCGCAAAGAATTGTATATGAAGTAAGGGTAGAATATTTATGAGGAGCGCCATGATGTGTACAGTTTTTATTACCGATCTTTTTGGAAACCGGTTTTTTTAATTTTTCTAATTTTTCAGGAAATATTAGATTAAATTTTAAAGAATTATACATGAAGTAAGGGTAAAATTTTCCGAGGAGTGCTATAAAGTGTACTATTTTTTGTTACCGATCTTTTTGGAAACCGGTTCCAAATGACTGAATGTCAAAGAATTGTACATAAAATAGGGGTTGAATTTCCCGGGGAGTGCTATAAAGTATATAATTTTTTGTTACCGATCTTTTTGGAAACTGGTATCAGAAGTTTGACAAATTTTTCGGGAAATAATTGATCAAATTTTAAAGAATTGTATATAAAACAGGGGTAGAATTTCCCGGGGAGTGCTATAAACTGTATAGTTTTTCGTTACCGATCTTTTTGAGAACCGGTATCTTTTTGGAAATCGGTTACGAAATTTTCCAGAGAGAGAGGAAGAAAGGGGGGGAGAGAGAGAGAGAGAGAGAGGGAGAGGGAGAGGAAGAGGGAGACGGAGTGGGAGAGAGAGAGGGAGAGGGAGAGAAAGAGGGAGAGAGGAAGAGAGAGAGAGAAAGGGAGAGGGAGTGGGAGAAAGAGAGAGAAAGAGAGAGAGAGAAAGAGAGAGAGAGAAAGAAGGAGAGAGAGACTATTTGCGTGTCTTACATATGTTATTTATTACATATGTTACTTATTACATATGTCCTTCGGGGCGAAGCCCGGGTAACCAGCTAGTAAATATATATACAGTTAAATAACGGTAGGTTGTAACCGGACGGTACTACGGGAGGCACGAATCAACGCTGTGTGTCCTTGGAATCAACGGTCGCCACTCGGTTTGACCTTGAACCACCGAGAAGGTAAGTATCGTCGATATCTCAAACTATTAAAAAAGAAGGATAAAGAATTTTACTTTATATACCCCAAGGGGCCTTAAAGGGCGTTTTGAAGGGACATACCCAACCCTAACCTCTAATTCATCCACTACCATACTGTTTTCTCCTTTGGACCAACGGTTTAACGTCTCTTCCGAAAGACGGAGCCCAGTTTTCTCCGCATCTGCACGAAGAGGCGCGGTTTTTTCGGAAAAAAAATTTTCCGTGATTTATGGCTCTAGTGGACTCGAACCTGGTTCCTCAGATTACGAGTCTGGCGCTCTACCACTAAACCACACCGCCGTCCTTATCTCAAACTATTAATTAGACTAATTAATCTTCTTTTCAGGTTCCTGCCACCGCTGGATCTTCGCCGTCGCCGATCAGGATCGCCGCTGCCACCGTCATCCAGGATCAACGAGGGACTTCGAGTGATCGACGCCAATGGATCAGGTAAGTAGAAGGTAAGTCCAATTGAATAATTTTCGAAATCTTTTACGAAAAGGATGTTTAATTTATTCCATATTCTTGATCTCCAGTGATAGTTGTTCACAAAACTTCAAGTTACACAAGATGTCGGACGCTCGTATACGTGGGCACACACGCCCCGTTTCGCTACGACGCACGAAGTTATTTCGGCTCGAATTAGCCGTTGGTCAATGTAAAAGCGACAATTAACGCGTTCCGCGGGCGTTCCCGGTTGTTAAGGATGTTGCCGATAAATTATTAGCGCACTCGTATAACGCTCGCGTGACTTAGCGCGACGACGAAAGAGCGAGGCTTATTACGTGTTACTCGTACAACGATCCCCGAGAGACTGCCTCGAGTTGTTTGTCTCGCTTGAGCTCCCCACCATCGGTATCGGCCCCCACTTCGACGCCTATTCGACTTTCTCTTTTCTCGAAGCTTCCTAACTGCGCATATTACCGCGGTAATTTTCCACGCGGGTGTTTACGCCGATTCCCCTGGAAATTACCATGGGCGTTGCGCTCGCGCGGTCGCTCCGACCCGATGCCGAGGTAGTGGTTTACCACCGCTGACAATACAGCCCGGTCGTTGACGCCGACCTGTGCGCCCAGGCTATTCTCGCGCGTACAATGTCCTTCCGGACGACTTCCTCGAGGAAAACGTCCGGGTGCACAGCACCAGGCTCGCCGACGACGTCGACCCTTCCTGACCGTTATTTGGGACCTGGTACCGCGGTTTCCGCGGTCATTCCCCGTGGAAGAGGTCTAGGTCACGAGATAGCGGACGGTTCCGCAACTTCTCACCCGGTCGTCGGATTTCGACGGCGACCGGATACGGATCTTCCTTGAGATGTCCCCGTTCGTCAGGGGTATCGTTTCCCTGAGGATGACGCACCTAGTGCGAGATCCAGGACGGTCTGCTATTTCGTTCCCCGGTTGACGGATTTCGTCGGGACTCGACTACGGACACTCGGAGGAGTGCCCCTCGGTGTCAGGGGTACTTTATTCCCGTGGACGATGCACCTGGTGCGAAGTCGCGGACGGTTCGCCATTTCGCGGCTACGCTCCCGTATCGCGTCGACAACCTCGTTTGGGTCATCTCGGGCCCCCGCACCTACGTCAGGGACGTATTATATCAACGCAAGTCCCCCGGTTGCAAATTTCTCAGACGGTCCGCCATTTTTCGTACGCGTCGCCGGACTCAAGTTTTTATCGGCGAAGTACGTTTCTCGGGTCTCCCCCTGTGGTCAGGGGTCGGTCATTTCCGCGTATATCGCGCCGCTCCCTAGTTCGCGGACGGTCCGCCATTTTCTTACCACGCGACATTTTCGCGACGCTGCTACGCGTCGCCTACCTTTCGGGCCTCGGTGAGTGGCCAAGGCTAGTCATTATCTATTTCGCAAACGTGGTCCGCCATTTTGCCGAACGTCGTTCGCCCGTCCTGCGGACTGTCGTGGCTCGTCCACCGTGTTGCGGGAAGGCATCCTGGCTGCTCGCTTGAGAGCCTCCCCTTTCCTGGAAAGTGTGTTGGGCTCAAGCTACATCGCGCCGCCGCGCAACATCCCGTACCCGCGCCAACGGGTATAACTAAATAAGCGTAACTAAAATGAAAATAAATAACCTCTACGCGAGGTGCTCTTATGCTTGAGCCGCAAATGAATTCAAATACTGACGCGGTGTTGTTTACTTAATACTAACATCGCGCCGGATGGGATCGTTAACGAAAAATGCCTCGTAATAGAAAAGAAAAAGAATCAAACGAAAACGAAAAGAAAATAAAGGGCGGTCGCCCGGATATGTTTCCCATCCTCGGAACGCATAGTCGCAACTTAATTCTATTTGAGGCGTCGCTCCGCCTCGTCGTCTTCGGAGCCGCTACTCCCCTCCGGGCTCTCGAACATCACGGACGATCCGCAATTTTCCTCTGCGGGTTCGCCCCGTGTCGCCGCCTCGACCCTGGACGCCTCTGGGGCGCCTGCCTCCAACTCCGGTATATCCGGCAGCTCGGCCTCGAGCATCTCCACGGTGCCCCTCAGCAACCCGAGGTCGGTCGGCAGACCCATCTCATCGACCGGGCCCAGCTGCTGGACCCCTGGGTCCCGCATCGTCGGGACTGTCGCCTCGCGAGACGATTCCAGCTCCTCCGTCGCTTTCGCGACCGGTATCACCACGCTCTCCGGCCCCGCTGGCCGGGTGAGCAGCCGCACTGCGCCCTCCGACAACCTTTTTTTTTTTCTTTACATGGTGGAAATCTTACGCTACTGGAATCCCCGCGGATGCGCGGGTTTGAACCAGTAGCCTCTCCGAAGAGGGGAAGACCCCCCGCCCTGGGGTGGGGCGGGGGAGTGCCGGATTCTACGGGGAGCAGGGACCCAGAGTCCCGCCATTGCCTCGTAGCCTACCGGCTAAAACCACCATGAGTGACCCTCACCGTGCGATGCTGGGGAGGCTCCGGGAAACGCAATGATCACATCCATGGGCCTCCCCGCACCTCGCCTAATACGGCGAACTATCCTAAATTAAGTGACGGATGAGTGGCCACTACCCTCATCCGTCACCCCCCCCCCCCACCGGAGTTGCTTGCGCAGCGGACGAGTGCTCATGCCCCAGCTACTCGCCCGCCCCTCAGACGGAGAGGGGAGGAGATGGGGGTGACTCCCCTGCTTTCTCCCCCCCGCGCCCCTCTTTAAGGGGCAGGCGGGGGCACACTCCTGAAAGGGGGTGCAGCCTCCTGCCCGCGCGGGACAGGAAGGGGCACTTGTGGAGGACCCCCAAAGGGGAATCCTCCCGAGCCCCTCCCCGCCCCGCTCCTCCTATCTCCGCCGACTCAAGTCGGCATCCGCGGGGACGGCAGGGGAGGCCCGCCTCGTGCGCGGTCAGGCCCACCGTGCCGTTCCCATCCTCCCCTGCTGACACACCCCCGCACGGGAGTGTACGGATTGTCGCGTCCGATGTCCGTTCCTCCATTGGATGCGCCTCTGTGTTTCACCGTCCCCCGGGACCTAGGGAGGGGGGACGGGCTAGCGTCACCTTCTGTTGCGCCGCCCGCGTTGCACCCCCGAAAGGGGCGAAAAAAAAGGGGGCGAGGAGGCAGGTGAAGCAGCGCTGGCGGCGTTACCCCCCGGGACCTGGGGAGGAGGGGACAACCGTCCGTCGTCGTTCTCGGATGAGGAAAGGTGGGCGGCCCTTCCGTCCTCCCTCAACCTCTCGTCCGCCTCTTTTTGCGACATAACGCTGCCGCAAAAAGAGACGAACGCCCTCCACTTTTCACGGCTCGCCTCCCCTACTCCGACCGTCGCGGTAACAACGGCCGGGAGGGAGAGATCCTTCCCTATCGCCGCCCGAAGGGCACGACGCTTTTCTGCCCACGCTGGACAAAACTCCAGCATGTGCTGCGCCGTGTGCGCCCCCTCCGGGCAGTGGTGGCAGCGCGTGGTGCGCTCCTTCCCGATTCTGTGCAGGTACTTGCCAAAGCAGCCGTGACCAGTCAGCACCTGCACAGCGTGGAAGGCGAGACTTCTATACCTCGCGCCTTCCACCCACTCCTCGAAAACCGGGTGAACAGCCTCGACGACCCTTCTTCCATATTGCTGCTGGAAGGCCCAGTCCTTCCAGCGCTGGATGAGGGTCGTCCTCGCTTGAAGCTTCAGCCCTCCGACAACCTGCGCAGCACGACCTTGGGCGCCTAAAGGCGCGCGACGCTAGCCGCAATTGCGCACGGTCGCAAGGTTTGACGACAATCGTTCAAATTAATTTTTCTATATACTTATATATATTCAGCCGTATAAAGGTAGTTTTGACGACAGTCGTCAAAACTACCCTTCTATAGCCACGCAAATATATAGCCATGCAAAGGTAGATTTGACAACTGTCGTCAAAACTGCCTTTATACCGCGGTGTTTTTGACGACCGTCGTTAAAACTTCCAAATGTCGTCGAAACTGCCATGTTATATGAAAAATTGTCGTCAAAACTGCCTTCTGACATAGTTATATATATATTATATATATATACATATATATATATGTATATATATGTCGTAGTCTTTTCGTTATATTCGTCATTTCATGAAATACCTAGGCACTTCCAGAAACGTCGACGTTTGGTGAAACTTATTCAAATTACTTAACGTGCCTAGGTAGTTCATGAAATGACCACTCGGCGCAGGCGCTTCGTGATAAATACTCAAATACGTCATCTGACTAATTTCACACTTCGATGTTTCATGTAATGCCTGGCATATCGTAACACGTGCCTCGAGAAAATTAATTATTTTCGTAACAATCAAAAACATTTAAAATGGAAGATATAGTGAGTAAAGAATTATTTATCAAAAAATACAATAAGTATTATGAGGAACAACCTGGTAAACGACCATATACTTCAGCTCAATTAAAAAAGGTAAATATCAAATCAAATTACGCATATTAAATACTTTTGAGGTTAGGACAACTCTTACTGAACTAACAGTTTTCTTATTCATTTGTGTATTTCAGCGAAAAATATCGATTGTAACCAAGTCCAATCATACAATGGTATCTGTTCGTGAGCGCGCGGTAGCGCGAGGAAGCGCGAGGTGGAAGACGACCACAAGTAAAGAGGACGCAGCGAGTAACACAAAAAATAATGTCTATAATAGCAATGAAATATATACAAGTATTTACAGTGTACAGAGTTCCTTGTATTTTTAGCACAAGCAATGAAGGAGAGCGCGTACTGTAGCTATACTGCAACGCGACGCAAGCAAGCGAGCACGAATTTGCGGTAAAGGCGGTGTAACAGCGGTCGCGTACGAAAGGCGGTTTAACTGTATAGAAAAGCGGTGTACTAGCGGTGATCTGCAAGCGAAATCGGTTCCGCGGCGCAGCGGCGGTCCTTTATCGTCTCGGAGACGAGCCTCCCTCCAGGCTAATTGCCGATGATTTCAAGGAGATGATTGGCCACCGACGGCCTACGTCACCGTGCATACGTCACAGTGTCAAGTGACGATTCGAACCGGTCGTTACATATTTTCGAATGCGTTGTTTATAGCATGGATCTTTCCTTTGTGTGAGCGCAGATGAGTCGTATGGAATGTCGAACAAAGCTTGACCTTATTATTGAAAACAATGTTAAAGTTAGAATGCTAATCACGAAAGATCCATGCTATACTGAATATTACCTTCTGAATATTACCGAATTCTTTAGCGACATTTGACGCGAATATTAATTCTCGCAAGCGTGCATGCGCTGATATTCAGCCGAACGCAATTGCTTCGCGATGATTATTGCGATCTCAAACATTCCCGCCCGCCTCGTCATATGTTGACGAAACGAGACGGTGCGCTCGCTGAGGCGAGCGCTGTCGCGGCGCGACGCATCGATTAGCGATCGATTAATGGTTTCGATCCCGGCGCGGGTGCGAGCGGCCATGTTGCGAGGTGTGCGGCTGCGCATTGTCACAACACGCGACGATCTCGAGCGTGAAACACATTTCGCGCGGTGTATACGGTAGCGCGAATTCGGTGACATGTGACAACATAAGCGGTTAAGGTAACTAAATATTGGCAGAAGGCTGATAAAGACGATTACGCGAAGTGAACGAGAAAAAGTACAGGCGAACGGCCTACAAGAATAATTACGTGACGGTGAGTGCCGGTGGGCTCACGCATCCCTCGGCGGTGACTGGTGTTGCGGCAGCGGCCTCGCGGCGCTTACGACGGCCGCGGTGGATCGAGGCTCGCGCGAGCGAAGGCGCGACGGCGGGGCACGTGGTGACCACGTGTATCATAGCCGGGCGCGAATGCGGGCGTACGGGGTGTCGCGAAACTGCGAACAAGTCCGCGAGTGAATTACCGTGGTTGCGTGAGTGCAGTGATTGGTGAAGCGGTGGTAGCAAGCCCAGAATAATTTCGTGTCGTTTTCGCACGCGACGAATGTAGCCGGTAAATGAGCACGGTAAATTCCACAGTGACAAGTTATGCCGCGAAGCAACCGACAGACATAAACGCGAGAAGACGAACTGTGATAAGCGCGAGAAGGCGGACAGTATAGACGCGAGAAACCGGACAGAACAATACGCGAGAAGCCGGACAGGAATGCAACGATGCAGCGAGGGGAATCGACGGAGGGTGTAAAGCCCCGTGTCAATCCTCTTGACGGCGGATTGCACGACGAGTTTCCGCTTTGGCAGCTCGGCGTCGGGAATCTCGTCGCTCTCATCCGGCCCCCAGGTTCGGCCCTCCGGTAGCCACCTTGGGCCCGTCCATCGCAAGGGATTGCCGATCAGCTCGCTGGGAGCGATCCCCTGAGGAGAGCAGTTGGCCGGGTTGTCTCGTCCGGGAATGTGCCGCCACTGGGCCTCGTGACGAGTACGCTGGATGAGTGACACCTGGTTGGTCATGAACGGCTTCCACCTGGATGCGTGGTCCGTGGCCCAGTGAAGTGTCACGCGGGCTTCGGACCGGCGAAGTAGTGGAGCTGCGGACAAACTTAAAAGGTCGCGAGCGTGTCGCGTTAACGTGGTGAGCCAAGTGATAGTGGACAGTTCAAGTGCGTGTTGCAGACGGTATTTCTGAGGGATCCCGACGAGACTGTCCTCAGAGTTCGTGGCCCATTTATGCAACGGGAGCCCGCCCGCCGTGCAGGGTTCGCGCACTTCGGTGTGCACGGCGGTCGCGTCGTCGACGGGCTTGCGGGGTGCGGCGAGGTTCCTCGGGTGCGAAGAGACCGGCCGTCGGACGACGTACCGGCCTGCGGATGTGCGCTTGAGGGTGCGCACAGAGAGTCGCTCGCTCTCCTCTTCCTCGGGAGTGAGCTTGGTGATCGTGCGCGGACGAAGAAGGTTCTCAGGACCTGCGGCCCCCCTGCACGCTGGAAACCCGCCCGCCGTGCAGAGTTCGGTTTGCACGGCGATCGCGTCGACGACTGGCGTGCGGGTTTCGGCGTGGTTCTTCGGCGGCGATGAGACCGGCCGTCGGACGACGTACCGGCCAGCGGGTGTGCGCTCGTGGGCGCACACGGAGAGACGCTCGCACTCCCGTTCCTCGGGAGCGAGCCGGACGAAAGCGGAGTGAACCTGGAGTGAGCGGCGGTGACCAAGAAGAGAGGTCGCACCACAGCCCCCTGACAGAATCCATCCCAGGATGGTCTTCTGCGCGATCGGCGTTTGCGGTTTGCCTCGGCGGAGGCCATCTTCCAGGATGGTCGAGCACACCTCAGCGCCAAGGAGCAGCTCGACTGGGTCGTTGGCGGCAAAACGAGGATCGGCTAGCGGGAGCCCCTGCAGATGAGGCCACGAGGTGTTGCACGTGATCGCGGAGCCCTGGTACAGGGAGAGACGCGGAAGCACGAACGCGACGGCGGTGAGCGTGGCTCCGGTGGTCGTTGACGTGAGGCTCATCGACACCTTGCCCCGCGTGGATCCGGATTGTGAGCCGCCGATGCCGAAGATTGACATTCGGGTGCGCGATCGCGGCAGGTGCAGCCGATGCACCAGGGACTCCGACACGATCGACACTTCGGAGCCTTGGTCGATGAGGGCTCGAACTTCGTGTGGCCTTCCGTGACGATCGGCAATGATCACGCGCGCGGTCGCGAGGAGGATCGCCCTGCGGTCGTCGGCCCTTCCGACGGCAGAAAGCGCGCTGACTTCAGCGGCGGGCGGCGGCTCGGAACTGTACGCGTCGTGAAGCATCGTGTGGTGACGCGAGTTGCACGTCATGCAGTTCCTGGTGGACTGACACTTTGCCACCAGATGGTTGCCGAGACAGTTAAAGCATAGCTTGTTTGTCTCGGCCACTGTCTTTCGCTCACTGGCCGGCTTGGCCTTGAAGTCGGGGCATCCCATGAGCGAGTGCTCCCCGTTGCAGAGCGGACACTGCGAAGGCTCGGAACGCTTCGCGACGTAAGTTTTCGCGGACCGTGATGGTTCACTCGCGGGTTTAGTGTTCTTTGGATTCGCAGCGTTTAAAGTGAGAATCCGTTTTGCGATGAAGTCGGTTAGAGTGTCGTGACTCGGCGGTTCGAAGGAGTCTCCCGAGGAGGATTCCCACTCCAGGCGCGTTCGCGGGTCGAACAGTTCGACGACGAGGTGATTGAAGAGATCCATGCCATGCGAGTCGATGGGTCTTCCTATGCTCTCCTGAGCGTTGACGGCGGAGATGACAGCGTTATGGACGCGGCTGAGCTCATCGGCGGTAGCGGTCTTCATCTTCGCCACGGCGGTAAACGTGGCGAAGTTGGAGCGTATCAGCTCCCTCTTGTTCTCGTAGTGCTTACAGAGAATATCCCAGGCGCGGTCGTAATTGTCGCCCGTAATAGTTAATGATTTTATCAAATTTTCAGCCGGCCCCTTGAGGCATGAACGCAGATAGTGCAGCCGTTCGACTTTCGAGATGGACGACTGCTCACCGATCACAGATTTAAAGAGATCACGGAAGGATGGCCAGTCCTCGTAGGAACCCGAGAATTCCCGTAATTGGATACGGGGCAGCGAAGTTCGTGACGCGCGGTCGTTACCGTACTCCACCGGCGCGGAGGCTTGCGCGGGCTTGCGGCGGTCGGCCTCGCCGGACAGGACGCTACGCTGCTGCACGTAAGCCATCTCGGCGGCCTCGAGTAAGTCTGATTGAGCGTACTCACTTTCAGCGTAGCGGCTCGAATCCTTGTAGCAGTTTCGAATCAGGTCGTGCTGACTCTCGAACTTTGCCCACAGGTCGTCGAGGATGCGAATGCGGGTCTCGATGGCGGCGAGGGTGATGTTCGCTTGCCCCATCTTCTTCAGGTTCTCTTCGGCTCTTGAGATGCGCTTGAAGAGTTCGTGTTGGCTGCTGACCATGTTGCTCTGGTCGAGACTCATGGTGGTCTTCTGTTGGAGGAGGCACTCCCGAACTCGCGGTTGCCGGCGATGATCCGGCTCGAAGGACCAAAAATGTTCGTGAGCGCGCGGTAGCGCGAGGAAGCGCGAGGTGGAAGACGACCACAAGTAAAGAGGACGCAGCGAGTAACACAAAAAATAATGTCTATAATAGCAATGAAATATATACAAGTATTTACAGTGTACAGAGTTCCTTGTATTTTTAGCACAAGCAATGAAGGAGAGCGCGTACTGTAGCTATACTGCAACGCGACGCAAGCAAGCGAGCACGAATTTGCGGTAAAGGCGGTGTAACAGCGGTCGCGTACGAAAGGCGGTTTAACTGTATAGAAAAGCGGTGTACTAGCGGTGATCTGCAAGCGAAATCGGTTCCGCGGCGCAGCGGCGGTCCTTTATCGTCTCGGAGACGAGCCTCCCTCCAGGCTAATTGCCGATGATTTCAGGGAGATGATTGGCCACCGACGGCCTACGTCACCGTGCATACGTCACAGTGTCAAGTGACGATTCGAACCGGTCGTTACATATTTTCGAATGCGTTGTTTATAGCATGGATCTTTCCTTTGTGTGAGCGCAGATGAGTCGTATGGAATGTCGAACAAAGCTTGACCTTATTATTGAAAACAATGTTAAAGTTAGAATGCTAATCACGAAAGATCCATGCTATACTGAATATTACCTTCTGAATATTACCGAATTCTTTAGCGACATTTGACGCGAATATTAATTCTGTCAAGCGTGCATGCGCTGATATTCAGCCGAACGCAATTGCTTCGCGATGATTATTGCGATCTCAAACAGTATCAAAACTCAAGCTGAAAAAATGTTAACCGTAACTAAAAAAATATTGCCAGATATAATTGTTGGTGATTGTGTACTAGTCAATGTAGATAAAGTTGATCGAAGTCCAGGAGATCCACAAAATATCGTTGCGGTAATTACTGACTTTAAAAATGAAGTCTATCAAGTTGGCACGGTTGCAGGTTTAATAAAATCTTGGTTTAATAAATGCGATCTCAAGAAAGCATCATCAAAATTTCTCAAAATTGAGCAGGTCGACTCAAATACATTTATATCACTCCGAGAAGCAGTTGCTGCACAATCTTTATTTAAAGGACAAGGTTTTGTTAAATGTTCGTGTCAGCCATCGAAGACTCAATGTCAAACGAACCGGTGTTTGTGCTTTAAGTCCAAGCTTCAATGCAACTCACGGTGCCATAAAAGTGGACCATGTGCTAATAAATAATTTTCAAATCTAGCTAATTTAAAAAAATTGACGAAATAATATGATTATTTGTACTTTATTATTATGAATGTAACTTAATATTATTTAAAAAATTCTTATAAAATTTGTTAATGGCAAGAAATTCTATTAAATACTATCCACGTTAAAGTGTATCAAGTCTGTTCATTAATAACCTGTTTTTGTAGAATAAGTATATGTGTCTGTTACTCATCTTAAACGATGCTCATCGTAAAGGACGTGTTACGATATGCCAGGCATTACATGAAACATCGAAGTGTGAAATTAGTCAGATGACGTATTTGAGCATTTATCACGAAGCGCCGGCGCCGAGTGGTCATTTCATGAACTACCTAGGCACGTTAAGTAATTTGAATAAGTTTCACCAAACGTCGACGTTTCTGGAAGTGCCTAGGTATTTCATGAAATGACGAATATAACGAAAAGACTACGACATATATACAACATTATATATGTGTGTACACGTATGCATTTCGTATCATCGAACATTTTTGAAATATATGAAAAATATCGTTTCACAGGATTGTCCTCCATAAGAAACGAAGTGACACGCAACGATATTACTCGCGCGTGTTCACTTTTGCACGCTTCGATTCGTAATGCAGCGATGTACGTATATATATATATATATATATATATATATATATATATATATATATATACATGCAGTTGTGATATATGACATGATATATGATATATATATATATATATATATATATATATGTATATATACAACATTATATATATATATGTGTGTACACGTATGCATTTCGTATCATCGAACATTTTTGAAATATGTGAAAAATATCGTTTCACAGGATTGTCCTCCATAAGAAACGAAGTGACACGCAACGATATCACTCGCGCGTGTCATCAGTTTTGCACGCTCTATCGCTGCGCAAAGACTCGCGTTATTTTATGCCGATAGGAATATTTTGAAAATAAAACAAAGCAACGATTCAATCGACGTTGAATAATTATCGATTACGATAATATTGAATGCAATTCAATCGTTATATTTGTTTTTTCTCAAAGTATCCTCGTGAAAATAACAGTACTGAAATAAAATTTGACAACGTTTAACAGTGGACGTCTATGTGCTACGTGGGTATTTACGTACCTATTTCCGTACTTGAAAATCGCGGCACAATGTTTTCATTTACGTGAGCGAAAAATTTTTTGATCGCGGCACATTTGTCTGACCTGCTCCAACATGTCGCGGTACTTGTTACCGAATTCTTCGCTGTGCAATCCGTCGCACAGCTGAAGGAGTCGGTAGCGCAGTTGCGCAGGCGTAAAAATCGCGAACTCGGGGATCGAACTTATGAGAGGTTCCCACGACAATAAGGTGTTGGGGGTAAACGTCGTTAGGGCGTGTCTCATCAGTAGGTCCATGCGAGACGTAAAGTCGCGTATCGTCATTTTTGGACCGGGCCTTTTTTTGGATCCGGTTGAGGTGGCCGAGGTAGTCGAGTCACCGACGCTTATACTTTTCGACGTCGACGGTGAGGCTGCTGCTTTTTTCAGTCTTTTTGAACCTCTCGAGGTCGAGGTGGCCGAGGTGGTTGAGTCACTAGCTGATTTTTTTATCGGCTCGCGTCTCGGTAAGGCTGGCGGTGATGACGGACCAGGTGCATGGCCATTCGACTTGGCTGGCGTTTGGATCGGTAGTCCTTTGGACCGTCTCCGGGTCGAGGTGGTCGAGTCATCGATTTTTTCTTCGATCGTTGGTAAGGCTGCTGATGCTGCTGCTTTAAAACGCTTTGAGCGTCTCAAGGTCGAGCTGTCCGTGGTGGTTGATAAGTCATAACCGGTCATTTTGACTTTCGGCAACATCGGCGGCGGCGACGGCGTTTGCGACGTTGTTGACCAATATCCGCGCACCCACCACGCACGGCCATCCGACTCTTTTTCGGACGAGACGCTCACGTGTTCTGTCGCAGCAGCAGCAGCAGCAGGACGACTACCAGTGGCGGTGGTAGCGAGAGGCTGACATTCGTTTTTTTCGGGCGACGGTACGACGAACGTTCCCATCGTTCCTATCCATCTCTTACCAGTTTTTCGACGGAGCGCTTTATATTCGTCCAACGGGTCGTGTTTTCTTTTTCTACTGATTCTCGGAGGTCGCGGTTGAGAATCGTCTCTCGTCGACATCGGCGGCGGCGGCGACGGCGTTCGCGACGTTACTGACCAATATCCGCGCGCGCACCCCGCACGGCCATCCGACTCTTTTTCGGATGACACGCTCACGTGTTCTGTCGCTACAGCAGCTACAGGACGACTACCAGTGGCGGTGGTAGCGGGAGGCTGATATTCGTCTTCGTTGGGCGACGGCGCCTTCGCTTCTTCGACTTGGTTGATGGACTTGGGGAAAAACGTTGTTTTTCCTCTCCTACCCGGAGGCCGCGGCTGAGAATCGTCTTCTCTCGTCGACATCGGCGGCGGCGACGGCGCCGCCGCTTCTTCGACTTGGTTGATGGACTCGGGGAAAAACGTTGTTTTTCCCCTCCTACCCGGAGGCCGCGGCTGAGAATCGTCTTCTCTCGTCGACATCGGCGGCGGCGACGGCGCCGCCGCTTCTTCAACTTGGTTGATGGACTCGGGGAAAAACGTTGTTTTTCCCCTCCTACCCGGAGGCCGCGGCTGAGAATCGTCTTCTCTCGTCGACATCGGCGGCGGCGACGGCGCCGCCGTTTCTTCAACTTGGTTGATGGACTCGGAGAAAAACGTTGTTTTTCCCCTCCTACCCGGAGGCCGCGGCTGAGAATCGTCTTCTCTCGTCGACATCGGCGGCGGCGACGGCGCCGCCGTTTCTTCGACTTGGTTGGACTCGGGGAAAAACGTTGTTTTTCCCCTCCTACTCGGAGGCCGCGGCTGAGAATCGTCTTCTCTCGTCGACATCGGCGGCGGCGACGGCGCCGCCGCTTCTTCAACTTGGTTGATGGACTCGGGGAAAAACGTTGTTTTTCCCCTCCTACCCGGAGGCCGCGGCTGAGAATCGTCTTCTCTCGTCGACATCGGCGGCGGCGACGGCGCCGCCGTTTCTTCGACTTGGTTGGACTCGGGGAAAAACGTTGTTTTTCCTCTCCTACCTGGAGGCCGCGGCTGAGATTCGTCTTCGTCGTCTGTAATTTCTATTATCGTCGTCGTCGTCGTCGTCGTTAATGGCTGTGATAACGGCAATTGCGGCTGTGGCGACGGTGGTGCCGCAGCAGCGAAAGGACGTTGACGACTACCGCTAGTTGCAGCTGTTGTGAGCGCACAACGCCCTTGGCAACCGAGTTGCCAAGCGTTAAAGAAACTCGACCCCAGCGACGAAACGTAGAGAGCAAGGTCCATCCACGAGGACCAATATCGCTGACGCGAAGGTCAGCGCCGAGCGCTGACCATAGAGGTTAATGCTACCGCGGGCGACCCCGAGGTAGCAACCGGAAACCGATGTAAGACCGCCGAATCGAACAATCAGGCAGTCGGTCTGAAACCATCAAGCTGTCGCGTCGAGTCACCTGCGAGTTATCTATAAACGAAACGCGAAGTGGAACTTGTAATAAGGACACTCGTGTAAGGCAACTCAATTTATTAAAGTGGTTCAATATAACGCCTTCCTTCATCCTTCATATCGCGAACGGAGCCCGATCCCTTTTAGCCGACAAAACGGCTAACAAATTGGTGGCAGCGGTGGGATCTGCTCCATCGATTCGCCAGGAAGGACCGGACTGCCGAAGAACCACGCATCTGAAACAAGAACGAGTTCGATTAATTCGATTAACAATCGGTGGCAACATATCCCGGAGAGGAAAAGCCAGCCGAGACCCGAGCGAAAAGACGGTAGCAGCCGCGAGTGCAAAAGTGACACCTGAGACGGCCACGATCTACCGCACGGAATCACCGACTCCGAGCGACGCAGAGACACAGCGAAGCAGCGTAGCAGCGCGGCAGGGACGCAGCGATCACGCAGGGACGCAGCCAAGCAGCGAAGCGGCCCGACGGACCGATCAGGCGGAGCAAGGCGAAGCAGCCAAGCAGCAACATGCGATTCGCGGCGATATTGTAAGTGCGAAAATTTATGTAACCGCGAGCGTTAAGTAAATGTCGGACGACCCGAACCGACAGCCGCCCGTCCCGCAAGCATCATTTATACATAGCAAGTCCGCGCAACGCGCCGCGCGTAACCTCGAGAATCCCGTGCGCGCGACGCGATCCGCAGGCGAAGGGTTAAACCGGCCCGCCGAAAGCGAAGGGTTAAACCGGCCCGCCGAAAGCGAAGGGTTAAACCGGCCCGCCGAAAGCGAAGGGTCAGACCGGCCCGCCGACGGACTAGACCAAGTCCGCTTGAATTTAGAGTCACGTTTTGCCGAAGGAGAAGCGCCCGTGCTATCTCCGAACGTCATTGTAGAACGCGAATTTCCGTTCGACGAGGTAGACGCGAGTGTAGTAAGCGAACACGCAAATCGCGATAACGACCAGACAGACTCACTCACAGACGTCTCCGACGACGCGCCAAGCCGCGCGTCACAACGAGGCGAATTTTCTCTCACGTCGTACGACAGCAGTATATTCGTTCCCGACGAGAATTCCGCGGAGGCCGGGATGAGTCATACAGGAAACGCGACTCCTACCCGAGAGAACCGCGAGGAAAATACGGACCCAGCCAGGGTGACCGAACAAGGCGACGCCGAAATGGCGCAAAATAGGCCACTCGTCAGGCGACCGGCGACACACAAGCAAAATCGAGTCCCGGAGCCGACGCAACGAGAACTGAGAGCCCCGGACGCAGTGATAACCGATTTAGTAAATTTAATGCGCGACATGCAAGAACGCATGGACCGCGTCGAGGCTGCGGAATTCGACCGATCGGCCGAACTTCTTCGCGCTTTTCGCGAGTTACAGGGCCGCGTAGGCAGGATGGAATCCGCCACGCGCGAATCTTATAGTCGACAGGAGCGGCTATCACTTGATCCCGACACGCGAGACCGCCGCGTACGTAGTCAGGGCCCTTTAGATGTCACATATGGACGAACGCATAGCGACGTCCGAAATCAACCGGGTCTAGTTAACGGGTACCTCAGCTTTAAAGAGGCACGAGCAATGATACCCGAGATTAACGGCGAGTCGCGCGAACGTGTCCGCGAATTCGTAAACGCGAGCACGTATGCAATGAAGAATATCCAGCCGACCGACGAGTCGATGCTACTCGAAGCTATTCTGTGCACGAAATTTAAAGGGAAGGCAATGACGGACTTTGATACACGCGACATACGCGATTTTGACCAATTGAAGCGCGAGCTCGAGTCAGAATATCTAGGGAAACGCTGCATGACGCATCTGCAGCTCGAATTTAATTCGTTAACGCAAAAGCCAGGCGAGAGCGCGCAAGACTTCGGTAGGCGCGTCGAGAAATTAGCCCGCGAGCTTTACGAAGCAATGGAAGAGGGCAAAGGTCATACGCAAGAACAGCAAAAGGCCATACTAGATAATATCAAAATTCAAGCGCTGCATAATTTTCAAATTGGATTACATGATGACATAAAATTGTTAGTGAGAGCGCAGCGATACCAGAGCCTGCAAGAAGCGATAACAGGCGCCAGCGCGGAGGAGAGAGTTAAAGGCCCCTCCCCGCGGAACGCACCGGCAACGGCAAAGAATAAATATCCCGCGATAAATGCGCGAACCGCAGGGAAAACGGTAGAATGCCACAAGTGCGGAAAAAACGGTCATTACGCGCGAGATTGCCGTACGAGCCGTCACGCAAACAGATATGCATTGCCGAAAGCCGAGAAGTCTAGCATTAACACGATAGAGTGCTCGTATTGCAAGAAGGCAGGGCACAAGCGCGACGAGTGCTGGTCGTTAAACGGACGACCGAAAGCCGAGCGACCGCGCCGAACGAAAACGGAAACAGTTAAGAAAACGCCCGTGAGTACTGTCAGAAAGACAAAGACGCAGGAATCTAGCGAAGAGGCATCCTCCCGCAGCAGCAGCGAGGAGGATGAGAAGCCCAAGAGAAGCAAAGCGCGCGCCGCCGAGACTTATCGAGTTGCACAGATAAGTAAGAAGCATGAGGAAGGACCGCTAGACTTAGTGACACTGCCCGTGCAGGAGGCAGAGAAGGGGGAAATGGACCTGTTACTAGACTCAGGCGCAACCCTCACGTTAATAAAAGTAGGAAATTTAAAAGGAAAAACAATGGTAAAGGAAGAACGGTTAGCGTTAGTAGGCGTAACCGGACACCAAATTCATACGATTGGGAAAATAAACGCCACTGTGAACCTCAGAGATAAAAAGATTCGCCATACGATGTATGTGGTGAAAGATGACTTTCCAATCGAATATCAAGGCATCTTAGGAAACGATTTCCTCACCAAGCATAAAGCGGATATCTCAAACTCGAAAAAACGATTAAAAATCGGCTCGACTTCTTTTAAGCTACGACCTTTCCGCAAGGTAAGACTTCCGCCTCACAGTGAAACAATCGTGGAAGCCGTCACTGATCATAATCGTGTCGGCATAGTGAGAAGCGGCGAACCCGCTCCAGGAGTTTTTATCGGGCATTGCCTAGTGCAGCCCGTCGAATTTAAGTGTCCGATTAGCGTGTTGAATGTGACGGACAAGCCGGTGGAGATAATCACTCCGTATGTAACCCTAGAAGACTTGCCGCCGCCCGACACCGCGGACGTTCTCTCATTACGCACGAGCGACGAGCGCGAGACCGTCGCCGAACGACAAAAGAAGGTACGCGAGCAAGTACAGCTCGACCATTTAAATGCAGAAGAGCGAGCAGCCGTAGAACAAATATGTGATGATTACTTTGACGTATTCTACATAGACGGCGACCATTTAAGCGCGACTACCGCAATAGAGCACGAGATAAATACTCGGCCGGGTAGCGCGCCCGTGAATGTGAGACCTTATCGGTTACCCGAGAAGCATAAGGCCGAGGTGAAAAAACAAATAGAAAAGATGCTCGAGGATGGCATAATCAGCCCAAGCACGAGTAATTGGAACGCGCCGATAATAGTCGTTCTTAAAAAACCGGACGCATCCGTTTACGTATAACACTACGCCACACTCTACTACCGGTTTCACGCCATTCGAATTAGTTTACGGGCACCGACCTGACCTACCAACGGCCCTAACAAAACCGCCGAAACTAACATATTCGTATGACGATTACGCAAAAGAACTACGCGAACGGATCCGCGCAACGAATCAAGTCGCGAGGGAAAATACGAGAGATGAAAAAGCAAAATCGAAATTACATTTCGATAAAAAGATCAATAAAGCAACTTTTAAAGTAGGCGATAAAGTGCTACTTTACGATGAAACAATACGACGAGGACGCTCAAAGAAGCTCGACTCGCAATGGGTAGGACCATATGTTATCTTAGAAAAGCATAACGACGTAAACTACACAATTAAAATCAAGCGAAAGATGCTACGTGTTCACGCGAACCGATTGAAAGCGCTAGTCGAAGAATAAAAGCACACACGGCAAAGCAAAAGCGGGATAAGCAAAAAAAAAAAAAGAGAGAGACGAAAGTTAACAGCACTTACCTAAGAATTATTCCGCCGCACGAGGGAGACCTCCCTCCGCCCGGTGGCCACGTCTAGGGTTATCCGTAAAGGAAAGATCAGTATGTACCTCTGAACCGCCTCCTCGTAAGTCGGAGGCGGCGAATCTGGCGACGCTGGCTCCTCAGTGGCGCGGGGAGCCTGAGCCACACGCAACCAATATGTGCGTAAACAGGCATCGCACGTGAACGGTGCGAAGAAACGATTGCACCTGAAGCACCTCATTTTAGCACTTATAATTTAACTTCACAATATAGGAGCGTTAGATACTGCACGAAGAATAGCAGTAGACTAACGCAAAAACGCGCTACGTAAAAAAGAAATGACACTTGCTGACAGATAAAGTCAGCATAAAATAAAAGATAAATAGAACACCTCCAGGAACATATTCATATTACAGGCTAGCTATCATCCTACACCTCGCAAAGGAAACGATATCGGAGCAGCCACCGTACGAGATGACAGCGTTCACTGCCGAACCCGGCATATATTATGAGAAAATCGGACAACTACAGCAAACGAAGGCAACATGGAAAATGGCAATACGCATAGACGTAACCGCTTTAAACATAAGATATCAACAATTCCAGGAAAATTTAGCGCGCATCGAAGAAATCTGCAACCATGCCATCAGAAGCGTCAAAAACACATGCCAAATCACTCTCCAGACCATTAAATGAGAGAATAGTAAAACGACACGCAACCTAGAGCAACTACGAACCATTTACCGATCACCAGTAATTAAACGAGGCCTGATCGACGCTGTAGGTCAAATAAAACACTATTTGGCACTATGGACGCTGAAGACGCGAAAATAATAAACGAACAAATACAATTACTAAATAATCAACAACAAACGTTGCAGCACGCAGCAAAAAATCAATTAAAAATCATTAATGCTACCATAGGTCATATGGAAAAACTAGAACAAACACTTTCATATAATGAAAATTTAATGGCTAACGTTACGAGAAAACTAGAGGAACAGCTCATATACCGAGAGGGAATAGACGAACAACTACTAGTATTAACTGCTATTTTAAATGACCTCACAACAGACATAAATGACATTACAGATTACCTGACTCACGCAAAACACAATATTTTATTAACGCGTGTACTCCCAACCGAAAAAATAATCGTAGAACTAAGAGAAGCGACCTCACATATAGATAGAAGATTAAACTTCCCATTTAAAATACAAGCCGAAAACTGGAATTCTATCCAAAAATATCTAGATGTAAACGCGTATTATGATAATTCGAACATATACACTATCCTAGCGTTCCCATTAATAGCGTATCCAATGTATGAAATAATAAAGATCACACCTGTACCAGTACACAATAGCCACAACGTTTTCACCTTCCTAGAACCCTCTCACACCCTATTAGGGATAAATCGAGAAAATCACAACTATGTAATATTAAAGGAAAACGATTTAAATAAATGTACACAAGAAAATACTAAGTTCACCTGCGCTCAGAACCTCCCTGTCTATTTTATAACGGCGAATGCACCGACCGAAATACAGCTCTTTGTAAAAACGTCTACACATATAGAAAATCGTAAGCAACGTCACATTATATCAAATGTAACATTCTGGATTGCAGTATCCGAGCCTCAGACATGGTTATTTTCCACCCCAAAGACAATTGACATAGTAATTCAATGTAACAAATTGCCGGAAATTAAAATAAAAATAGAGAAAACCGGAAAAATAACATTACGCGACAGTTGTAAACTAACTACACCAGATATATATTTAGAGACAACAAATCGAGTTTACAATAAATATGTAAAAATGTATTTACCAGAGTTTAATATAACAGACATCATAGGAAAAAGTATAACGGTAAATAATAAAATAGAATCTGATAAAGAAATAAAACTGGAACCAATAATCAAAGATCCAACAGAATTAATGAAAATAAGTTTAAGTTTAGAAGAAATCCAAAAGGAGATGGAAAATAACCAACCCAGCATATTCACGAATAAAAATATTGTATATTCCATAGGCTCCACGGTCACAATTGTAATAGTAATAAGTATCATAGCCGTAATCATTTATGTAATAAAAAAAAGAAGGGGCCATTAAAACTTTGTAACAAAAAAAAAAAAAAAAACAATCATGTAAAAATAGCACATAAGAAAATCAAATTGTAACCTCTCAGGGAAAAAGAAGACGCATAAATAAACGAAAAACTACGTTTTTCTTTTTCCGCGGGGGGAAGGGTGTTGTGAGCGCACAACGCCCTTGGCAACCGAGTTGCCAAGCGTTAAAGAAACTCGACCCCAGCGACGAAACGTAGAGAGCAAGGTCCATCCACGAGGACCAATATCGCTGACGCGAAGGTCAGCGCCGAGCGCTG
>NC_092362.1:8808175-8945675 GCF_030848805.1 Temnothorax longispinosus | reverse complement strand
GTCGTCGTCGTCGTCGTCGTCGTCGTGAGTTTCGCGACCGCGTCTTTTTTCGCGGCATATCATTCGTAGTCGTGTCCTGACATCTCGTACCGTTATCGTTTGCCTGTCTTTTTTTATTACGCACCACGCGTAGTACTCCCCGGGCCATTGTATGACGTTCATCGAAAATACGTCCACGTGGTTCGCTATAAAAGTTGTCAGTAATTCCAGAAATCTAAATTCGTCGTCTATTCGTACCGTCATTTGTGCGACGCGCGCGAATGGTGTATTGGGGTCTAGGATGGCCTGCGCGATTTTCGTTGCTGAATACACGTTGTGGATTATAGCGCGAAGATTTAGCAATGGGTGGGATTCGTATTCCGTCAAAAATGTTCTTAATTTGAAGGCCCTTTCGTAATGTTCAAAGTAATAATTTATCAGCACGTTCCTATCGTCGTTCGTTAACGTGTCATTGCCCACAAATTGCGAGTACGCCCACGACGCGTACAGCGCGACGATGTATCTCATCGCTCGCGTTGTTTCGTCCTCATTCGGCACCCCCTCAATCGTTTCTATTTCACGCGTCACGTTTAGCGCGTGTCGCATAACATTCGTGAAGCAAGATCTTATCGCGTTCGTGTACAAGGGATAAACGAAATCGTCCGTCGGGTCGTCCAACGGACGCAATTGTACCATACCCCTATCGACGGAGGTGTTTTCGCGTCCGTTTAGGAACATGTTTCCCGTGACCTGATAGTTGTACACGGGATTCATTCCGTGCGCGAAGTACATGCCGCGGAAATCTGCCCGTACCGCGCGGCTTGTCGTTGCGGACGGTGTCCATACAGCCGTCGCGTATTCCGGGTTTTCGAACCGGGCGATTTGTCCCATGTATTGGAGAGATCGTCCGACGCACTTTCGGGTATGTCTTTCCCAATTGTGCATTTTGTAAATAAGGTTTAGCGTGAACATCGCGCGCGTCGTTATGCACACGCGGTGTAAGTGGAACACGCCGCGATTTTCCAAGTTGTCCGACAGGGTGTCATGAATTCTGAGACTATCGAAAGTCAAAACCTCTTCTATTCTCAGCGCCGGAGCATCTATCACGTAATTATCGACGTACGCGAGAAAGTCCGTCACGCACTGCCGATATTGTTTTTTGATCATGGAGAAGGTTTTTCCGCCGTGGGCGAATCCGCGGCAGATCGCGTACGCCGCCGTAAACCCGGAATTCATCGGGCGTGCCATTTTGGCCGCCGAGCAGTACGCCTGCATGTATGTGACCGGGGTAATCCCTCGCTCCGGGGCGACGCTAGCGTCGAAATAGCCGTAATCGGCGGTAAAACCGACGCAATATTTGTGCGTCGATTTGTACGACAGTTTAATGCCATTCGCGGTAAGACCAACGAGAGAATCGTTGCGCCCGGTGCCGGACAGTTTTACCAGTAACGCGGTCTCAGGTTCGGTTGCAACCGTACACTTCGGGTAGGCAGGCGAGAGCGGGTGACAGCCCGCAAGGAACGAATCAGCGGACGCAGCAACCGGAGGAGCGAGCGGAGATGACGACCGCACTCCCGGACAGCGAGCGGAGCGAAAATACTCGCGAGTTCATTGATGTTCGAGCTCAGAAAAAACGGCGCCTGCGCGGCGGCGAACGCATACGATGCAAGATGAGAATAAATCTCCCGGCGAGTACGAAGGAGAGACTCGTCGTGAGGAATAGGCGCGAAATCCAGGCGATCATCGGGTTTTCCAGTTTCTATTTTAATAAAACCGCATCAGACCCATATGGTGATTTCTTTCTGTGGACACAAAATGGCGTCAAGCCCATATGGCTATTTCTTTATCTAGATATAACAGTCCGATGCCGAAGAAGGCGCTCGGAGACAGATATATACAAATTTATTTTAATTTTGGTTTTCTCATTCATCGATTAAGACATATTAACGTTTATTTAGTTTACTTGAGATTACATTTCGGCATTGCTTTATGACTCGTTAGAGATATAGTATTAAGTTGCGTTGAAAGCCCGTGCAGCTAGTTACATTTAGATTTTTTGCGTATTATTAAAATACAGGCTCGGTAAGACAGCAAAGACCGCGCGTAATTTTAGGTTAAGAATTATATCCGGCCGATAGGTATAAAACGAAGTTTAGTTGATACTTTGACTCACCGCCGATCAAAAAGGTCTTATATTATTTAGCGGTTGTCGATACAGTTTAAGCGATAATGATCGTATGACGATAAGCGCGTTTAAGCGAAACGCCGACATAGAGTTACGGCGAAAACCCGTATCGGGGGCACGGAGGAATATCCCCCGGACCCGGTACGCGCGTCCATAAGGTGGGCGCCGAGAAAAGACTAAGTTCTTGGGAAAAACCATCTTCTCCAGGAACAACCAGGCCAAAATGTCTTCCGAGGACCTGGGACACAGCTCCAGGGGGTTCGCGCCATGACCCGGTGAAATCCCCGGGAAACGCAATTTCTCCAGGGAAAGAGAGGTCCGACGGACTCGCCAGGACCGGAGGAGCCTCTCCAGGGGGTCGGCGCCATTGTCCGGCGAAATCCCGGCAAAACGCACTTTCGCCAGAAACTTATCCATCCGACGGTCTCACCAGAACTTGGGACACCCTCCCAGGGGGTCGGCGTCAAAGTCAGACGAGTTTCCCGGGAAACGCATTTTCCCCGGGAACAAACGACGTAATCCGTCGCGAGAGGTCCTAGGACACCCGCCTAGGGGGTCGACGTCGAGCTCCGACAAAGATCCCCAGGAAACGCATCATCCACGGAAACAGTGGCCCGAAACAGCGATACCAGCTCCCGAGAAACCTAGCCAGAGGGTCGGCGTCAACGGCCGACAACATCGACGTCACCCAGACGTCGTCTACAGGAAGAACACCCAAATTCATCATCAGGGGCATCTCCGAGAAGGTGCGCATGGGTCGACGTCGTCCGCGTCAAACAGTTCCCGCGAGTGAAAACCTGGTGCAGCGGTACCGAGGAAGGAAGGTTCTCGCACTGCGTTGCGCGTGGAAATTTCCACGGGAACCTTCTAGAACGGGCATGAGTGAGAGATGCGCAAAAGGACACGCGAGAGGGTAGTGAAAATCATCGTGTTTTCGCATGATCGCGCCAGATGTGCCGGCCGCGAACAATAGACGATCGAGAAAGTTCCGAGGAGTGGGAACGATCCGGCATAAGTGGGGAGCCCAAGCGAGAGCGACCGCTCGAGGCAGTCTCTCGGGTATCAGTGATGTGAATCCGGCCCGGTTTTTCGCGCATGCGCCCCCCTCCACTGCGCACACAGAGTGACGCTCGGTCTATCGGTGTGTCGCCAGCGCTCGGCAGTGCCGAGCGAGAGGGAGAATATTACTCCCTCCTTGTCGCTCTCACTTAGCTCGCGCGATCGACGATGTTATTACGCTGGAAATGCTTTCTCGGTATCTCGGCGTGAATCTGAGTTGCCGTTGCACGATAATCAAAGAACGATCTTTGGAATAATGTAGAGATGTAAAAATAATTAATAAACATAAAAAAATTGTAGTAAAAAATTATGTTGATCCCTCTTGCAGAAATTTTCATGCTTTGACCTATACGATCCTATTTTTTTGACAATTCCTTTCCGAAAAAAATTCCGTAAAAGAGAAGACACGTATTTTTTTGTTTGGCCTACAATTAATAATGATTCACATTATTTAGTTGCACATTTCGGGCCGATTCCCGAAGCGACGCCGACGCCATTTGTACCCCCATTACCGCTCGAGGCTCAGCGGCCGAGCCGCCGATCGCTCACGTGACGCGTAATCTCAGGCGAAGTATTCTCGCTATTTGTAGAATAAATTTCAATCTACTTTTGTTTTATATGATTCACGCTTGTTGAAGTATAAAAAATTGAAATTTATACATGTAATATGTGTATATAATGTATGTGAGGTACAAGAGGGTGGCAGTGTGGTCTTGTGGTAAAGCGCCAGACTCGTAATCCCGAGGACCCGGGTTCGAGTCCACCTGACCACAGGAATTTTTATATTCCAAACTGCCACCCCCCGCACGAGTGGGGCTCGTGCGGCGAAACTGGGCTATCTTTCGGAGGAGACATGGAGAAATTAAATGTACTTCTTTGTATTTAAAAGTATGAGAAACTTCATGTAAAGCTCTTTCTCTTTCTCCAGTGCTAATGCTCGCTCTTGGCATTTTTGAGACAGTTGTTTTTCTAAAAATTAAATTAAATTAAATTTGAAATTGGTCGTCAAGCTAGGGGAGCTTGGGAGTTTTTTTTTTTAATACAAGCGCCGCTTGTTGAAGTATAAAAAATTAAAAAAAAAAAAAAAACCCAAGCTCCCCAAGCTTGACGACCAATTTTAAATTTAATTTTTAAATAAGACCAACACAGACCTGATCAGGTATGTAGAAGAATTGAACAATAAAATGACCACTATGCATGTCTCCTCCGAAAGATAGCCCAGTTTCGCCGCACGAGCCCCACTCGTGCGGGGGGTGGCAGTTTGGAATATAAAAATTCCTGTGGTCAGGTGGACTCGAACCCGGGTCCTCGGGATTACGAGTCTGGGGCTTTACCACAAGACATCACTGCCACCCTCTTGTACCTCACATACATTATATACACATATTACATGTATAAATTTCAATTTTTTATACTTCAACAAGCGTGAATCATATAAAACAAAAGTAGATTAAAATTTATTCTACAAATAGCGAGAATACTTCGCCTGAGATTACGCGTCACGTGAGCGATCGGCGGCTCGGCCGCTGAGCCTCGAGCGGTAATGGGGGTATAAAAGACGTCGGCGTCGCCTCGGGAATCGGCCCGAAATGTGCAACTAAATCCCGGCTTTAGTATAGGTCAAAGCATGAAAATTTCTGCAAGAGGGATCAACATAATTTTTTACTGCAATTTTTTTATGTTTATTAATTATTTTTACATCTCTACATTATTCCAAAGATCGTTCTTTGATTATCGTGCACACTACTGTACTCTTAACACACAGTTATCGTTATACCTATTGTCTATGAATTACAAAAACAACTTTAAAATTTTATCAGTCTCCAAAATTCAATCAGTCTCAAAATTTCAACTTTGGGCGCGAAATTATCAAACTCAATAATTTCACTTTACAACCATAAAATATATATTAAAGAAACGTGTGTTTCTAAAATCATTTTGCAATCTAATTTTATAGTGTTTTAGCCTATCACATGCGTCAAATTTAATTCTGTAATGTAAATATTATATTACTCACCTCTTATCGAAACTACCAGCAAAATTACAGTGAATAAGCAGAAAATCTTGCAGAGCGCAGTGTCTTCACATGGATGGCCGGAACGAACTAACAGCGCATTCGCGAGGGGTATTTCTATATATATACACATATACATTTTCCAAACTACTGCGCGCCGATTAATTAAATCGAGTCGATTTAATTCCGGGGAGGGAAGGGTTTTTAATTCTAACAATTATGGTGTTTTAAGTCCGAAAATTTAATCGGCGCGCAGTAGTTTGGAAAATTTATGTGTATATATATATAGTATATAGTATATATGTATACACAAACTAATATAAGGCTGCCAAAAAGACCTAGGCTTGGATCGCATGGCTTTGTTTCTAATTGATATAAATCTTAAATTGTATATAAAATAGAGGTAGAAAAGACTGAAGAATATAATAAAATTAGAAACAGCCCAATATCTTAAAATTTGCGGAAGTTAGAGCAACCACAAACATTTCATCAAAAATTCTAAATTTTATTAGAAAAGAGCAGTTTTACCAATCATCGCCAAATTCAATCCCACTTTCTTTACATGATACTCTATCGATTAAAAAAAATGCATCCCGATATCTCAAAAATTACGAAAGTTAGAGCATAAACGGACAACAAAAGCGTCACACACACACGGACATTTTGTACAGAAGTGATTTTTCGACGTTTTAAATTAGAACATTCTAACACTTTGCCAAAGATACCTGAAAACAAATTTTTTTCACGAAAGCAAAAAGTTTAATATATTTGCAACTTATATTTTATTATAAATCATAATGTATATTTAATAATAATAGAATTAAAGATACGCTGAAAGAAGGAAAAGGGAGCTGAAATAATTTCGAGAAAACAAATAATGACTCAAAATAAGATATTTAATGCAGAATTATTAAAGAAAACCAACATTCGTTGCAAGGGTAAGGAAAACTGCCAAAAACCTTACCAGTTTTCATTAAAAAAAAAAATACATTTTTAAAGTACAAAATAAACATATTTTATAAATATTGTAATAAATTAACATAAGTAGAAAAATTTTCAAATTAATACAGAAAAATAGCACATTTAGTAATAAAATAAAATTATTTGTAATCAACATGTTACAATAAATTTTTAAAACATGTTCAATAACAGAAATAAAAAATAATTTACAAAATAAAATATTGCATCTTTGGCTTTTATCACACACTTATTACTATTTTATCACATTTTTATCACATATTTTATTAAAAATATATAGATAATATATGAAAAATAAACTCTGAAAAACAAAATAAACATTTAATATGTGTAGTAATTAAACGCTGAAAAATAAAATAAAAATTAATAATAATGTGCAGCATGCAGAAAAAAAATAGAGGTTAGATGGGCTAGATGTAAAAATTCAAAAGTATTATGCAAAATAATACAAAAAATATTAAGCATTATCAGATGTGCAGTGGTTCTTATATAAATTTTTCGTATTATGCAGTTCAAAATGCCTCGCGTCAGGTTCAAATTTCATACAATTAATGTTTTTAGCTTGAAGACTTGATCGAATTACACAAATTGAAGAAAGAGTATTATTACACAATCGATTTCTTTTTTTACTTTTTACATCTGTAACAATAGAAAATATTCTTTCAGCCTCGGCATTGGAATGAGGAAAACAAAGGACTATTTCAATTAATAATTCTAAATTTGGAAACAACTTTTTCCCGTCAAAATTTTTACATTGTAATATATTATTCCACATTTCATCTATTTGTAAAGAAGCTAACTGTATTTTTTGTTGTTCGTCAAAACTTGATGGTAATATGTCCCACTCGAAAGCTAAATCTGATATGTTAACATGTTCTACTTGCTTAGCAATATGAGTTAAATATTTAATTTTATTTCTACCTTCTTTATAAAGAGCAATTTTAGGATCTAGAAAACTTAACTGTTTAAAAAATTCATCGTTATAAGGTAGACGCTTTAGCATTTCTCGAACTGCCGTAACATAGAAGTTCAAACATTTCAATTTAATTTCTTGCGCGCATTCCAAAGATAATGTTTCTAAAAAACTATCACATTCCGGTCCTATACGTATGTTATCTATATGTTCTACATTATTATCTAAATCTGAAATTGAAATATTTTCTACATTATCGTACTTTAAAAATTGTCGGCTAATTGACGAATTACTTGTTGACTGCTTTCGTATAATTTATGGATTAAAATGTTACGCGATTGAAATAGTGCGTTAAAATTATTAAAATAATTTAATGCGTATTTGAGAAACAACAATATGCTTTAATGGAATTATCATTTAAATATTGTAATATATTTTCCGCGGATTTTAATTTATCTTCTACTGTTGCTAACAAAAAATAACTTTTCAAAACTTCCCAATTTTCTAAGAATCTAACAACGCACTTTTGTAAACAAAGCCATCTAGTTTCTGACAATTTTAATATTTTTTTTCGTTCAATTTGAAAAAAATCTTGGAATTCACCCAATATTGCACATCTCTTCGCACTGCCCGAAATATAAGTGGCAACTCCTCTAATCAAATCTTCACAAGAAGAAGGTAACTTTTTGCAAACTTTACTGGCTACAATCGCGGATGAATGGCAAATACAATTCAGTGTTACTAAATTTGGAACTTCTTCTTTAAGACGACTCATAAAAGAATTTTTGCGTCCAATCATAACTGACGCATTATCGGATGCCATTCCAACAATATTTTTTATAGGTATGTTTTTCTTCTAAGCATTTTTTAAATTCTTCAAAAATTTTATTCGCGGAACAATCTCTTGCATCTAAAGATAATAATTCTAATAATTGAGTTGTAATTTTTTTATTCGAAGGTGATACATATCGAACAAGAAGGCACATTAATTTAGTATCTGAGATATCCGTACTCTCTACTATTAAAATAGAAAATTTACAAGTTTTTAAATGGTTTACTACTGTCTCAATTTCCCGTTTTGCAGTGACATTTTTAACAATATTTGCGCACTTATTTCGAGCTAGTGAAAAATCTTGCAGAACTCTGGGATCTTTAAAAATGTCTTTTAGCAAAGGTGATAAATGATCCGCGCATTGAAAGGCTATATTATGCTCGGAAAAAAAAGTTGCTAATTTAATTTCTGCGCGTTTGACGTTATCTTTATGTGACAAACTATTTTCGGTATCAATATTATCAGCAGTCTTATAATTACAAGATTTTATGTTCTCGATATGTCTGACCGTTTGTGAATGTTCAACTAAATTTGTTCTGCAACATCTGATAGTTTTATTGCATGCAATACAAAGCGCTTTATTTTCTGCAGAATGAGGAGCTAACCATCCTTTAAAGATATTTTCATCTAGCCAAGCATTTTGAAATTCTCTACTTCTACGTTTCTTAATAGCTCCTTGACCAACAGAATCCATCATGCAGCATGCACAAATATATAAATAAGTGTTATACTTATTAACTTACCTTATGTAGATTACATATGTAACCTCTAACCTCCTTCGACGAACCCGTCACTTTCGCGCCAAGACCCGAGACTTTTGCGCCCAACGGTCGCATTATAGACAGTCGAGCGCGCGAGCTAAGTGAGAGCGACAAGGAGAGAGTAATATTCTCCCTCTCGCTCGGCACTGCCGAGCGCTGGCGACACACCGATAGACCGAGCGTCACTCTGTGTGCGCAGTGGAGGGGGGCGCATGCGCGAAAAACCGGGCCGGATTCACATCACTGTCGGGTATAGCCGTGGCGAACACACGTATCACACTCTGTACGATCGGCATACGCGTTATACTTTACAACCGAAAACTCCCGCGTACTATCGCGTAAAATTACTCGTCTTAACTAACAGCGAGGGGCAATTAATTGCCAAATACAATCGAGTGTTAGCAACAATACGCGAGTTGAAATTCGGATACATTGTTAATTAACGGAAGTGCATTATCGAGTATATAACAACCACGGGCATTGGGTCACGCGGATACGGAATATTGTGCGGACAATATTAATTATTGTATTTAACCACCGAATACTCGTTCGTTAATTCTGTGGACGAACATTGTATAATAGAGTGATGATCACGGCCGAGTGCGTGATCATAGTTTAACAATCACGGGGCACAAAGTCCTCCGATCGGAATAATTATCTGGAATAAAAGCATCGTATCGACTAAACGAATAAGCCGAGATACGCAATTTGAATAATTGTGCAACTTTATTAAAATAAAGCGACATTCACACCGAGGCGAGAAACTCGCGTTGTGAGACACCTTTATGATATTGTGAAACGGCCTGTAATGTTGAAATGATGATCTGGAATTAAAGATTAATTAATTCTGAAACAAATTCTCTTGATTAATTATAAAAAAATTATCGATACTTACCTTCTACTTACTTTGTCCTTCGGCGATGATCCAACGTTGGCCAGCGGCAATCCGGTATGCGATGTAAAGCGAGGATCCGGGGAAGCAGAGCAGCAACAGAGCAGCGATCCATCCGAGGCGGGAACCTGAAAGAAAGAAGCGAATTAGTACGTAATTAAAACATAATTATCGGGACTTACCCTTATCTGGTATACGAGGTAAAGCGAGGATCCAGAGACGGGTAACGGCAACGGCGATCCATTCCGGGCGTCGATCTGCAACAAAACATAAAATAATTATCACATAATTATTTTATAATTACTTACTTCTATCTGGTATGCGATGTAAAGCGAGGATCCAGGGATGAGAAGCAGCAACGGTGATCCAACAGGGACATCAGTCTGAAATAAAATTCAAATAATTAGGATATAATAATTTTATCCTTACTTACCTCTATCTGGTATGCGATGTAAAGCGAGGATCCAGGGATGAGAAGCAGCAACGGTGATCCATCAGAGACATCCTTCTGAAACAAATAAATCCTATTAGCGTCTTGCGAATAATCGGGGCGTTGATGCGAACCCTTACCTTCTCGGTAGTCTAAGGTAAAACCGAGTGGCGACCGTTCGATAGGAATATTATCCGCCGGAATCGGGCTCAACACGTGCCGTCCGGTCACATGGTCGATCGGTAAACGTCGACTCGGGCAATCCTCTGTATGATCCTGGTATCAGCCATGCTCAACGTCGGAAATTGTCATGTCCGATATTAAATGGAAGTAGAGATCAGTGTTGCGTCAAGAACCTTTTAAAAAATACAGAAAATGCACGAAATTAGCACCTCCGTCAGCTGCAACTCAGATCAGGATTTATTGTAATCGGTAACAATTATTGTAATTATGTGGCCTGTGACGGCGTTTAATTCGAAGTTGGCTTTGACCTTATTTCTTTTGCGTGTCGTAATCGTTCCATCGGCGATGACTATAATTTTCAGTGTTGATAATGTGAACTTCAACAGTTATTATTATTTTTATTTATATCACTTGTAAGTTTGAATGTAATGCCCTGAGAAAGACCAAGTCGAAAAGTTGACTCGATAATTATAATTCAAATGTATATATACCTAGCTTTTTATTAATACTTTAATATTGCTCGGAATATTGGCCGTAACATTACTTAGCTTTTAATTTTAATATTTTATTTATTTATAAATAAGATACTGAAAATAATACGACATCGTAAAAATTATAAAATATCGCGAAATAATTTTTTATATGCAATAGAATAATTATAGGTAATAATGTTGTAATTATAATTATCATATTATCTGTAATTATATTATTCCAGTAAACACATACTTAGTCGGTGGAATAATAGTTGCAGATGCATAATAATACAATTATAATTACATATTCACCTATGATTGTTATATTGTATGTAATACGTATTAATTGTGTGCATCAAATTGTATTAAAAATGTTTTTTTAATCAAATGCACGCGCGAGCAATACAGCGTGACTGACCATTTTTACGCGTTCGCGGTAGGGATGGGCGATACTGTATCGATATTTTGAATATCGATACTTTTGGGCTGTAATATCGATATTTTGTATCGATATTTTACATTCCGATATTAGCCTGTATCGATATTCGAACATGAATATCGAACTTTCGATACAGTCCATAATTCGACGGATATATCTTCCTCGCCTGATCGTGAGTGTATACCGTCAATTGCGCACGCAGCAGCTACTTGGCATGTGATAGTTGTGATTGGTTACCAATTACGTGTCTAGCACGGGTTGGCGCAAATTTTGCGCGGCACGTGAATGGCTGCCATAAGTATTATGTGCCGTGAGAAATCTGTAATAAGATAGTAGAGTTAAAAGAAAAGTGTTGCAACTACTCTGACCGCGACTGTACATTGTCAATTTGTCAACTTTCTATTTAATCATTTACAGGAACATGTACCTTCTTTTGTTCTCTGTTTGCGTGAATTTTGTATCCAAATTTATTACAATTAGCATAAAACTACTTGTCGCATATGTATCTGTCATAATTGATTTCTCCTTTTCAAACAATAACTTGATCTCTATGCCGTTTGCAATACTGTGACTTTATATTTAAGATAATTAGTGTATATTAATAGTGTATTTCTGTAACTTTTTTTATCATTATAACACATATGTAAATAACTAATCGAAGAAAACGAACTTAACAATGACGACGGATTAGCGGGCTGCTTTGTGTGTTCTCAAAATTAAATTAAAATATAACTAATAATAGAGGTATCGACAGTATCGATACTGTTAAATATCGATATTTTTCGCCCGATATTTTTAGTGTATCGATATTCTTATTTATGATACGTATCGATACGAAATATCGATATTTCTCTTGTATTGCCCATCCCTAGTTCGCGGTTCTGTATTTGAACCTTTTATCGACCGTGACGGTAACGTAGCGCGCTCGCCTGCACCGCTCTGCACCGTAGCTCACCGGGTAACGGAACTCATTAATGCTCCCCACTGTACGTCCGATCTACCTCGTCCGCGACGTATTTTATGCCCGCTCGCGCCGTTTCCGTCCGCGTCGGAAGTTCTCGTGCCGCGCGTACGACGATGCGCTGGATAAATGTGGCCGCTGCACGCCGCAATTGCCCGTCCTCGTCGCGGTTCGTTGTTCGCGGAACACCGTGAAAGAATTCATTTTCCCGGTCTAGCTGGAACAACACGTACACGGACAGGAAGTCTATTTTTCCCAGTTCGAATTCGTAGAACTAGCCGCGCTTGTCTACTTCATCGCCGTAGCGGACGGCGAACGCCGGTTCGCGTACGGGCGGACGAAATTGGTCTCTTTTCGCGATGTATCTCGTTAATTTCGTGTTTTTCACTACCATTATAAATTTTGGCTTTATATGTATTTTACAGATTACGTTGCATTTAAATGGCTCTAGCGTCCTGCTAACCACGATCAACGAATCTATATCGCTGGTCCTATCGTAACTCCTTGGGTCGTTGACGTTTAGGACGGTGGGATTGAGCCGTCTTATCAGTGGGTGACGGGGGTCGTCGTCGTCGTCGTCGTCCTCGTCGTCGCTGCTAAATCGCGAAGTTTGCTCATCCCTATTCCTCGTAACCGCTTCTTCCTCGTCATCCAAAATGTTAATAATCGACGAACTGTCAACTTCGGAGTTGTCGGATACGCCGATCGGTTCGTCGGTGACGCGGACGTTTTCGGACGGGCGCGATCGAGAGGAGTCGTCGGATATGACGATCGGTTCGTCGGTGACGCGTACGTTTTCGGACGGGCGCGATCGAGAGGAGTCGTCGGATATGACGATCGGTTCGTCGGTTACGCGGACGTTTTCGGACGGGCGCGATCGAGAGGAGTCGTCGGATATGACGATCGGTTCGTCGGTGACGCGTACGTTTTCGGACGGGCGCGATCGAGAGGAGTCGTCGGATATGACGATCGGTTCGTCGGTGACGCGTACGTTTTCGGACGGGCGCGATCGAGAGGAGTCGTCGGATAGGACAATGGGTTCGTCGGTGACGCGAACGTTTTCGGACGGGCGCGATCGAGAGCTCACGCTTACGCGACCGCTTACCGGCGGTTCCCGTGTTCCGGGAAGAGGCGGCAGTATCCCGTGTAATCGTAAGAGCTCAAGGGCCCTTCGCATACGTTCGTTTTGCGGACGATCAGGTGGCGGACAAATAGCTGCTGAAACGATTACCTGTTGCGTTATGATCGGCAATCGTCGTTGCGGTGTTGGCTGCTGCTGCTGCTGCTGCTGACGCTGCACTTGGTGACGCTGATAGCGTTCCTGCGCCGTTTCACAATATTGGTCTATCGCGTCCACGTTTGAAATAAACGGCGGCGGCGGCCGCCGCGGCAGCGGCAGGTACATAATTCTAGCACGACAAAGCACATTATCCACCGTCGTTGTCGATGGATCGTCGTGGACGAGCGCCTGGGTCTCGCCAACGACGCGACCCTCCGGTGGGCTCAGTGGATAATCGGCGTCGCACATATTTCGCGCAATCGCAACACTCGCGGGTGTCCACAAAAGCGTTCAACACAAAAGCACTGTCAACGCGAGTGTCACTCGATCCGCGCGTTACGGCGTTACTCCGGTAACGTTCCTGCGGCAAGTCTGTAAAAAGAAATGTCAATTTTCGCGCAATCGCAACACTCGCGGGTGTCCACAAAAACGTTCGACACAAAAGCACTTTAGAAGCACTGTCAACGCGAGCGTCACTCGATCCGCGCGTTACGACGTTCCTCCGGTAACGTTACTGCGGCAAGTCTGTAAAAAGAAATGTCAATTTTCGCGCAATCGCAACACTCGCGGGTGTCCACAAAAGCGTTCGACACAAAAGCACTTTAGAAGCACTGTCAACGCGAGTGTCACTCGATCCGCGCGTTACGACGTTCCTTCGGTAACGTTCCTGCGGCAAGTCTGTAAAAAGAAATATCAATTAGTGACAAAGCATTCTTTAATTTGGAAGACCGTAGCGTTAAATTTGCAATACATTTGCGCGTATTTCAAGTTGCGACAAATATCCCGCATTTTTCACCGTTAACTCGATTCATTTACATATATATTCGACAAGTTTTTATACGAATGTATCAGTTTTCAATAACGAATAATTTTATTTAAGTTCTTTTTTATTAATCGGTAAAACAACATATGTTAAATTATCAAAATTTACATAAACACAAGGTGTTGTAAGAGCATTAACAGGAATAACATAGAAATTAGAGATTAGAGGTTGACGGCAAGAGTTTGGTCGGCGTGACGCAGGCTTACGCCGCTAGTGTGCTGAGGAACACCTCCGGTCTCGTGCGATTTGTCATCGGCAGGGAGAGGGATCTCAAGAATTCGGAGGTGGCAATGTTGATTAGGCAGAGTCTCCAGGCGGATAAAGAGAGAGAACTGCCGAACGCTGCCAATAGAAAACTCAACTTCTCCGATGCTTCTCCCGATGGCCAACGAGGACGCGAGGATATCTCTGTTGGTAGCGGGATGAGTGGGATTCCCAGTTCGCCGGCGATGTCCTCTTGCTCGGAGGGAGAACCGGCACATAGCCCCATCGAGAATTACCTGTCGCCTTCTAGTCGCAGTCGATCTCCGATACTCGGCTCGTCCATGTCACAACACAATGGCACTACGCAGAGCGACGTAGACAGTCTGAGATTGCTCTTGCAAAAGAGTCAGTATAAACTCTCATTAGCGGACGAGGAAGTGGAAAAGCTCAAGGCGAAGTTAGTAGAATTGGAAAACAGCGGAGCAGGTAACGAAGAGTATGCAGCCAAACTGCGGGAATCAGGATTACGCTTTCACGAATCGGAGAGAGCATTGGGCACCGCCCGCCAGGACCTGTCGACAGCCAGGGAGATGCTGTCACAGGCGACGGCGCAAAACGCAGCTCTGCAACAGAAGTACGCCAGAGCTAGAAGAGCTGCAAAGGAATTGCGTGCAGATATTACGGCTAGAGACGAGTTCTATCAACAATTGTTACAGGAAAAGGACACAGAATACAATGCATTAGTGAAAAGTCTTAAAGATAGAGTGATAACACTAGAGGTGGAGCTGACGGAGACCCAGAGGCGATTTGGTTTGCCGGTACGATTACCATACGATAACGCCACTACTAGAATAGTAACACCGCAGCTTTCTCGCAGACAACTGCCACCGCCACCTTCATCAACTAGCTGCCAGCTTTCCGACACGGAGACCTCTGATCTCAGTAGCCCGGATGATGGAGACAAGACTGCAACTGTGGAGAGGAAGCTACCTCTGCCGCTACCGGTGAAGGAAGAATTAGATCGTGCCGTACCAGCCCAGCCCAGAGATTCGTACGACATATTATTATCTATATATTTCAATATTTACAATTATATTTCAAATACAGTCACTTTTGCCAAACTTGAAATATATATCTATTGCATTTCTAGTACAACGAGTGTACACCAGTTCAGCTATACATATGATACGAAATATTCGCAGTAACTTCAGACTCGAAACAGCTTTGAATTTGTCGCAAATGTATGCTGCGCATCATTCATTTATTTTAAATGACATCTTGAAATATAGAACAAAGAATTTATTTATATAAGAATTATGCCTCAAGTAAAAAAGTTTGTATTGATTCGGTGGCTTTAAAGCAAGCAAAAAAATGTAGTAAAATTATCAGTGATACCCAAAAAAGACAGACATATAGACAAAATTGTAAAACTAACATGGAAATATTTTAAAACACAGAAAGAAACAAAGGCTCCGGCTAAAATTCTTGCTATAAGCGGTAGGTTATTATATTTATAATATTCATATTAACCCTTAAACACTTTGGATTTTTTGTGTGCGTATTTCCTCAGATACTGAGAAAGAAGAAGCTGCTGAATCAAAAAACTATTTCTTAATCAAAACTGCCACGTTTTGATATATAGATACAATGGTTTATTTTTTGAAAATAAATATTTAACCCTCAGGGTACGATCTGGGTTAGCGTAACCCGAGCGAATTTTGAAAGTAGCTGCGCCATTTCAAAGGAAGTGAATGGTGGGGGTCCGTACCGGGGGGGGGAATCTTTGAGGTAGCTACTATGTGAGCGCCAAAAGGCAGCGTCAGTCTACGCTTGGTACTCAAGTTATACGATTTTGAAAATTGTACCTTTTTTATAGATCGTACCCTGAGGGTTAATTAACAAGTATTTAATTTTAACAAAGATTTAACGAACCGTACCATTTGTATATCGTAACAGTAATATATTTTCATGAATAATATACGATTGGAAAATAGAACGAATAATATAATTATAATATGATTGAAAAAATACAAGTAAATATAGTACGGTTAGTCAAATCTATCAAGTAAATAAAATATTTTGTTTGTGCAAAAAATATCAATTGACATGATTAACTGAATATTATATTTTATTTTGTATCAAGCGTAATAAGTAAAAGAATTACCATGTTCTTTAGAAAGCGATTATTTAATCCGTTTATAACTTATTTATTCACAATTTAAATAAATATAAATTTGTAATCAATTTTGCATCATCTTGTTAATTATATTAATTTTCTTCGACATTATTACTTATTTGGATCAATTATACATTAGATAGCACAATAAAATTTACTATTTCCTAAATTCAATGTATCAATAAAATCATATTGTTGTAAATTACACGAATTTGTTAATATTATTATGCTTGTCTTAAATACGAAATAATTAAATTGAAAACATGATTGTAAATTATACGTATTTAGTCAGGTTAACTTTGTTGCGTTTGCATTTCGATATTACTGTGTGGATGTGCTGCAAGCTGCAAGCTGCAAGCTGCAAGATATCGTGCCTTCTTCCGTTCAATGCAGAAATGCCAAAAACGTTGCACGTTTGTAACGATGCACCCCTTGCGCTAAGCACCGTTCCCGGCTAACGACCGCCGGATGCCGCCCGACCGACGACCAGTCAGGCGAAGACCAGGGCGCGGTGCGCCCACATTTTAAACGTAATGCAAAACGCACCGTGTGCGCGGGCCAAGCGCGGCACCGGTGCCTCCCGACGAGCGACGACGGGAGCCGAGCCGCCCCGAGGACGAGCGCGGCGCCGCGCCGCCCCACCACAGCGCGACGATCGGCGCTCCTAGCGAACCCGCCGCGCCGGGCGGGTATATAAACCGCCGCTCCGGCGAGAAAAAGACACTTCGTCTAAAGATCCGCTACTTCCAAGACGAAACCTATTCCCGACTCCTAGGGAACACGCCAACGAGGTCCGGTGCTCCGAGCCTCGACTGAGAGCTCTCAGGTGTTCCCGCACTCCCTCAGAACTAACCCCGAAGGCACGGTTACGCGGGGTCGAGCGCGCTCGGCCTCGCAACGAGGGCTCTCGCTGCCGCCGCCCCGGGGCTCCGGAAATCTTCCATCCTACGTTACGCGTCCCCGCACGCATATTACCACGACATCCGCGAGCGTACAGGTATTAACGGTAATATACCGAATCCGTCCCGTACCTTAAATACCGCGTCGTTATCGAGTGCACATGCACTACCTGTAATATACCGCGTCCGCCTATGTACTGTAATACGTCTATGTAATATACCGAGCCCGTTGAGTAACGATACCGCGTTCGTTATTAAATACCGCGTCGTTATCGAGTGCACATGCACTACCTGTAATATACCGCGTCCGCCTATGTACTGTAATACGTCTATGTAATATACCGAGCCCGTCGAGTAACGATACCGCGTTCGTTATCAAGTGCACCCGCACTACTCCTTCGTTGTATATACCGCGTTCTGTCCGTCCCTGCGCTATATCAAATACTGCCGAGTCCGTCGAATAGCGTGCTACCGCGTCCGTTATCGAGTGCACCCGCACTGCCCCTTCGTTGTATATAATAAGCTAAGTTGAATAAACTACTGCATGTACCACCTAAATTGATTATTGTCTCTGGGCCTTTCATCGGACTCCCGATCCCGCACGCCAGTCCGCGTTCGATAAAGTCAGGCCGTTACACGTTTCTATACAAGTAGTTACTTTTATTTCTCGTTTTTCTCAGGTAAAAAAATTAATAGTACGAGGAGACCACTCGCTCTAAATGAAGAATTAATAAAACAATTAATTCCTCAAATAGGATTGCGAGCAGGTTTCCTTAGTAGTTGGAAGCGTCTAGCAGTAAGTGAGTCTGCTGTTCAAGGAGAGGTATTATCAGCAAAGCATCTAAATCCAACTAATTTCACATTTCAACCCTTCCTTAATAATCAGTTTTTTTTATAGATTAATACGGTCATACTTATATTAAATTAAAACTAATGCTCATGATTTTTATTTACAGACTTGTAAGGAGTCTCTTTCCGTAGCAATTACAGACGACCTGATAATACCGACATAATATTAGATTCTATTTCAGATGTATCTCAACTACCTGAGGATTTTACTTTGGTAAGTGATATCTATATCTGAAATTAAAATGTTTAATAATAGATTTTTATCAATTAGACTTATAGTAGAATTTTTGAAATCTTGCATTTAAAAATGTTTTTTATAATTACTCCAGCAGCCACAAAAAAGAGCATAGCTGAATAGCACTGTTCCAATAGTTATTATTATTTTTAGAAAATTAATTAATCGTATAGATATTAACTCTTTATATAGTTGTAACTGTGTGAAGCAATCACTTGAGAGGAAATATCTTTTTGTTTAAAATATTTTATTTAAAATTATTTGGCATCAAAATGAAAATCTTTTAACTCAAGTGGAAAATTCTTCCATGTAACAGAAACTTATTTTCACTTTTTGCAGAGCCATTCGATTAAGGACACAGATTTAGATTTAGAACAAACGTTTTCCTTATCATCTGTTTCAAATCTTGATTTGACTCAAGAGAATAGAAAAAAGCGATTTAAAGAGACAGAAGAAAGCGCATCTATTGAAAAAAACCCTAAGCACAAACAGAGCCGACACATCCTTTCTTTCAAATCGTCTGAAAAATTAACTGCTTTGATTTGTAATTTTGGTTTACTATTCTCTGTGATATCTATTAGATGGATTTGCTATCCATATTCAGTGATAATAACTTTTTATTTCTAACTTTCAATCTTTTAGGACTTTTAGAAACTTGTGAAATATCACTCTTTAAAAAGTAACGCTGCTCTTCAGAATTTTGAAAAAAAGGGTATGCTCACTGATGCAGATAGATCTGCTATAACAGAAGCTGTGGCTAATGCCATTTTCTAGCTGAATCACTTGTAAGTATATTACAGTTCTTAGCTCTTTGACGGAATAAAAATTTGTTAAATCGTATCTTCTCTGACTTTCTTTATAGGCCGACGACAGGTTCCGAATACAACATTGCGGCAACTAAGCTATGTGAATTGTTTTCGTGTGAAACTAAGGTAAAGTTTACAAGCGAAAAATTATTACTAAAATTGGTAAAACTGAAGGAGAGCTCCCTTCTCACCGATTTCGATGAATTTAGGCTTAATCGACGCGTTTTTGCACAAAACGAATGAATCTGGCAGAAAAAAGCCCCGCTCGGCCCCGCGACGCGAGATATTAACTGTTAAAGTTGACGACTATCAGGTTATGAGACCTGTCATACCGACGCGATGTAGCGACTGGTAGCGACCACGAACATGCCCTGCGGCCATATGCGCATGCTCCGTAGCCGCACGCGTATGCAAAAGAAGGTCACGTGACAACTGTCCAAGCGGTAAGTAAAACAATTTCAAATGTTGATTCTCTTTTGTTAATTTTACGAGTCCAATAAAGGACACTGCGTCGGATGTTCGACGTACGACGATCCGACAATGAGACTGCACGAGTTTCTCGCCGTAACACACGATAGAGAAAAGTTAATTAATTATTTAATCGAGCATCATTTAATTAATAAAGAAATACAGTGTCCAAAATGTAATAATAAATTAATAATTGATACAAGTAATGTCAGATTTCGATGCCGGAAAACACATTATGAAAAAAATTCCAGCAAAAAATATGTAAAAAAACAATGTCAGTTCCAAACAAGTGCAAAATGTGATACGTGGTTTAGCAAGTCAAAGTTAAGCTTAGAAACCGCATGCCGACTGACAGCATACTTTATAATGTTACGGCCTCCGCGACATCGATTTTTGTGCACGGAGTTACAACTTTCCGATCATTCGGTTGTTGATTGGATTTCCTTTTGCCGAGAAGTAAGTATAATTTGATACATTTAATACATGAAATATAAATATTTTAAATATATATTTAGCAAATTTATTTTAAAATGATATAGGTTTGCATATACTGGGCCGAAAAAAATTCGACTAAACTTGGAGGCTTCAACAAAATTGTTGAAATAGACGAGGCTAAAATCGGCAAAAGGAAATACAACCGTGGCCGAATTATCGAAGGGAAATGGATCTTCGGTGGATATGAACGCGATTCAACAAAAATATTTCTTGTTGCGGTTTCGGATCGTACAGAAAAAACTTTGCTGGAAATCATAAAGGAGTGGATCCTACCTGGGACGACGATAATGTCAGATTGTTGGAAGTCTTACAATTGTTTAAACAATGAAGGCTTCCAACATCTGACCGTTAATCATTCCATGAATTTCGTCGACCCAGATACTGGTAAGTATAAACATTTTAAATAGTTTACAAATTTTTTACTTTAACTATGATATATTAAAGAAAAATTAAGAAATGTATAAATGCATTGACAGTTTTTTAAATTTTAGGAGCCCACACCCAGCACATAGAACGCGTTTGGAGAGAGGTAAGAGCTAATATCCCACGGTACGGAACACGTACTTCACACTTGGTGGGATATTTAGCTGAATATCTCTTCAAACGCGTTCATGATTACGAAGATCGGTTGAGCGGTTTTTTCTGTACGATTGCGGAAATGTATCCACCGAAGATCCCTGGTGAAGCTGAAGCAGATGTCTCGGAGGCTTCTACAAGTGCAACTTAAAAGGAATATTTGCTAAACCACGTATCACATTTTGCACTTGTTTGGGACTGACATTGTTTTTTTACATATTTTTTGCTGGAATTCTTTTCATATGTTTTTCGGCATCGAAATCTGACATTACTTGTATCAATTATTAATTTATTACCACATTTTGGACACTGTATTTCTTTAGCAATTAAATGATGCTCGATTAAATAACTAATGAATTTTTCTTTATTATGGGTTACAGCGAGAAACTTGTGTAAAATAATATAAATATGTACTTTTCATATACCAACTATTCTCTGCTTTAACAAATTACACAGAAATAATTTGTTAAAGCAGAGAATTGTTGGTATATGAAAAGCACATATTTATTTCTGTGTAATTTGTTAAAGCAGAGAATAGTTGGTATATGAAAAGTACATATAAATATGTGCTTTTCATATACCAACAATTCTCTGCTTTAACAAATTATTTCTGTGTAATTTGTTAAAGCAGAGAATAGTTGGTATATGAAGAGCACAGATTTATATGTACTTTTTATATACCAACTATTCTCTGCTTTAAAAATTTTATTTCTGTTTTGTTAACTTCAACACGCTTAATATCTGTAACAGAAATAATTTGTGTTCAAAAATATTCTCTGTTGTAATCAAAACTACAAACTTGAAAACAATATATTAAATTTTATTATTTATTAATTGGATTAAAGTTGAGATCTAACATTTCCTTAAAATAAACGTGATAACTGTATGCACGGCTGCGTCGAATATGTCCTAATTCCTAAAAAGTATAAAAAACATAATAATTAATACTTATTTGATATATACTTATCAATTGAAATTAAAACAATTACCTCGTGATTTAAATAGCTAAATCTATCTTTAATATTGCGCTTCCTTTCCGCTGTATACGCATTTTTCAACGTAAAAGCTAATATTTCGTGCAAAAAAATCTTCGGATACTGCATTCAAGTAAGAAAAATTGACAAGGATCATTCGATTGTGATCTTTGAGATTTTTATCCCAAAACATTTTTCGGATAAATTTGGGCCATGTTTTTGCATCGCCAACAACATCTTGAACCGCTAGCCACGGATTGCTATTTAATTGCTCTATTGAATAAGACATTGTAAAATATTTTTGAATTGCACACAACAATATATGATGTAATTAAGGTTAGGCGCTCAAGTACATCGACTACACATGTGACCACGGAGCATGCGCATGTGGTCGCGGAGCATGTCCGTAGTTGCTGCATCGCGTCGGTATGACAGGTCTCATAACCTGATAGTCGTCAACTTTAACAGTTAATATCTCGCGTCGCGGGGCCGAGCGGGGCTTTTTTCTGCCAGATTCATTCGTTTTGTGCAAAAACGCGTCGATTAAGCCTAAATTCATCGAAATCGGTGAGGAGGGAGCTCTCCTTCAGTTTTACCCTAAAATTAAATTTATTTAATTTATTTATCGTTAACGAATGTCTTTCGTGCGGGAATCGTATTATTGTCCGCCAGTAGGAAAACATAGAAAAATGCTACGGGAAAACTTTCCGATAAAATAAAAAATGTCAAATATGAAGTAAAAAAAAGCTACTGGTTCTTGGGAAACTCATTCTGAATCTTCTTTTGTCTCGAGTAAAAATCGAATCACTCATCCTGCAAAATTTGCAAGTAATAATTGTAATTGCTCTCTCGCTCTTTATTTATAGTTTCTCAAAATTTCTAGCAAGTTTTCGACAGTAATAAAAATATCAGATATGTTTAGCAATAAAGAAATCAGATTTATCAGTTAAATATCCAATACAAAAGGAGAATACGATTTTATAGCTAATTTAAGTATGCAAATGTGTAGAAAATAATTAGGAGAAATTCAAAACTTGTCTCGACTGTTTAATTTTAATATTTTTGGTATATTTCAGGAAGTTGCGATCCAAACGACTCTACGGTTAAAACTGCAATCGCACGCTTCAAATATGACAGTATTGAGTCTTGGCCAGAACTTTTGCGTAATTGGTCAGTGACACGCATCCTTTGCGCTTTCAGTATCTGAGAGAAACTAGACCGATAGCGCAGCTGAATAAAGCAACGTCTTCTGTTCAACAATCGCAAGAGTCTGATGCTTCAGTGAGTGATTATTTCAAAATTTGGGGCGTACTCGCACTACCTAATGGATATCTACTGGTGAGAAAATTGAATTTATACATGTTTCGAATGCGTGATATTCTTTTTCTCGTTTCAAATTTATTCCCTTTTAAACAAGCTAAATTAATTGATTTGTACGGTTGTAGATTCATCAAGATTTTAAGGAATTATATCCTGGAAGAGAAGATGGTTTGATATCAAAGTGGGATTCAACCAAAGATGTCTCAATCAATCTTCTTAATGCTGAAATTGCTAAATCAGATAAGTATGAAAGGAAGTTACTTAAAGATTTGACTGTTACAGATACAGGTATTTATAAGAAGACTGTATTTCGTGGCCCAATTTCTTTCGTTACTTATTTGTATAATTATATATTAATTTATATAACTTTTATTAATTTACTTCAACTACTTTATTTATGTTTTTCAGACAAAAATGACGTAATTCTATTTCATTTACCGCCATCACTTTGCTGTAAAAGGACAAGAGGTGCGAGCATAAATATACCATCCGTCGCAGAAGCCAGAAAGGCCTTTATCCTCCGTGTCCTTGTAATTGTCATTTATAGTAAATATTTCTATTTTATGACAATAATTAAGTACATAAACTCACTGTTTTTAAAAATATTTTTCAGATTCCGGGGGACTTGAATCGTCAAATCAAGGTTCACAGCGAGTGGCTGGCAAATCGCGGCCTCAACTTGCAGCCGACGTTGATATTTGTTGGACCTACTTTATCGAACATTACTGCCAGTTACGTTCAAATAGATGCTGTGCGATATGAGCTTCGTACTCCATTAAAAGCTTTGGATACGTGTTTCAAGGCGTTTCACGCGCTAGACGGTGCGTATATCAAGAGGAGTGCCGAGCAGTCTGGCTTTTTATTCAGAAGTATTTTTATGATTCGTATCTTAAAAAGGACGATAATATTCCTCGAGTAACAAATATACTTAGTTCCTTAAAGGGATTAGTTTCAAAGAAAATCTAGTGCTTAAGACTATTGTACGATTTCGTTTTACGTTGCAGAACTTTTCTTATTTTAATAAAATGTATATTTGTAAGGACTGCCATTTCCAGTTGCCTTCCATTAAAGCATCGTGCTGTCATTTACAGACAATTCATTCATATAATGTTTCTAGTGTGTATAAATGCGCCCAAAATGGTTGCTCACGAGAGTATAATTCGATAAAAGCTTTCAAAAAACATTTAAAAGATAAACATTCTGCTGCTCATATGCTCGATGAAATGCCATTACAGGCTCTTCATCAGGAGCATTTGGCGCAAGTTAATGAAAATAATGTACAACTAAACTTTAATATGAGAAATGCCCTTGAACATATTGGTAATGGTGATTTCAAAATGACGAGATTGTAGACATACATAATATTGCTATTACTGCTCTTGATTTCAAGAATGCTATATTTGTATCATCCAGAGCTTTAATTGCTAAATTATATGCGTCCAGTACTTTGAACAGAACTCACGTGCAGGAGGTAATTGAACTTAGGTCTGAATTTGTTTCTGGCAATTTTATTACAATGCTTCGATCGAAATTATTATCTATGTTGCAAGCTATTGAACAAAGACAGAACGATATGCAGCATTTGATTTAAATGTTTAATATAATAGAGAACGTATTTCAAGGAGACCGAGACCCAAAGAGTGAACGTGCTTGAAGCAAGCCAGTCTTATATATGTCCTAAGATTTATAGAATTGGAGTTTCAGAGAAAATGGTAAAAGTTGGAAACGTTGCTGTTTCAACACCAATAGAACTGACAGGTCAATACATTCCAATGAAATATGTTTTAAAGAACACTTCCTGGAATTACCTGGTGTTTTTGATGGTATTTTGGCTAATGTTGAAAATCTCAATAATTCAGATAAGTTGACTAATATAGTTGAGAGAAAATTCTCTGTGGAAAAAACACTAAGAGAAAGGTTTCGTTACTACGCGAACAACCAACATTTTGGCTGCAAGAGGTAATTAATTTTACAATAATAGCAAAGTCTTACCGAACTTTGCTATTGCAACGAAAGATTTTGCTATTATTGCAAAATTAATTAGCTCTCGTAGCAAAAAATGTTGGTTTACATAGTAATAAAACGTTTCTCTCAGTGAATAATAAGAAAACATTCCATTTAGTATATATTCTTACAAGTTTAAGAATATCTGATACTTGAGAATATTTTTAGTATATATTCTTACAAGTTTAAGAATATCTGATACTTGAGAATATCTTTAGTATATATTCTTACAAGTTTAAGAATATCTGATACTTGAGAATATCTGTAGTATATATTCTTACACATTAAGAATATCTGAAACTTAAGAATCTTTAGAGGATTTCCCTCTAAAACTAAGAGGATCCTCTTGGCGCTTATTTCAGTGTAAAATATTATAAGGATAAGTGGTATATTCATAAAATGAGAATACAATTTTTTTCGGTGTAGCGTTACCCAATGTGCACCGCAAGAAGGTTGCGCGATCGGATTTGGTACATCATTACGGTCCTGAAAAGGACCGATTTCGTCCTTAATTCATGAAAATTATGTATATTACTTGGAAAAAATAAATACAAATCGTATTTAACAATACGATTTTATTCACGAGGCAATCTGTTCGCGGCATCCACGAACGACATTGATAAGCCTAGTCGAAAGATATTTAATATTTCGTTGACGTTGAGCATACTCAACGTACCACGGTAAGTTAGGTATGTGTGAATTGGAAAAATAAGGACCTTGAATATCGAGACTGATTCTCGGAATAACGACGCGGCGATTTTGGAGAACGAATTCGAGATAAATGCAGAAAGAATGAGAGAATAGTTCCGCGACGGAGACATTCCAATTGTACAGATGGAGGATATCGCGACGCTATACGGAGCTCTTGGCTCGGCCGGGTATTACATAAGGATTCATTGTCCGCAACTATCAATTTCACTCTCGAATTCATTCTCCAAAATCGCCGCATCATTATTCCGAGAATCATTCTCGATATTCAAGGTTTTTATTTTTCAAGCAACAAAGTATCGAAGGTATTTTTTTTAACTAACAGACGATATATATATTTTCTTGAATTGAAGACAAAATTGGTCCTTTTCAGGGCCATAACGATGTGAAAAATCCGATCGCGCAACTTTCTCGCGGTGCACATATCATAAATTATGATTTCAATGAAACGTCCGTCAAACGTTGCTTCAAGCGAATCAAATTTTAAACGCTTCTTCAATACAATCGTTCAAAATTGCTCAATCAATTACAAAGACAACGATGGATACGAAATGCTCGATACAATGAAAAAGGAGTATTCAAATACATAACGGTATTAATTTTTTTATCATTATTCATATACATTATTATACGAATATCAATATTCATATATCACGAGAATAGACGTATCATATGTTTCCGAACAAAAAATATTAACAATGTTTAAACCGTTATTTCATCCAATACCCCCGAAATAAATTGACCAAGTATGCAAAAAGGCTTCTATTTATGCCGTCGAGAAATGCGCGACGAGAAGCGTGAAAGTACGTATACATATGTAAGATAAAATTGAATCGTTACGGTCTATTACGTATTAAAATTATATTTGGTTGTGCACTTTTTTATTCAATCATATGAGCAACTTTGAAGCAAGCCAAATTTTGCACATTTTAATTATATTTACTTCTTTCGACGTAAAATACCGAAAGCGGTCGATGGACATAACATATGTAGAGAGAGAGAGAGAGAGATTGATTGATTGATTGATTGATACGTTTAATTATGCCCGAGCAATGGCTAAGGGGCAAAAAAAAGACAACAATGTCTGATTACAACAGCATATGCTCACTCTCAGACAAAGTAATATAATACTAAAACAAACTTATAGCTAACGCAACTTAGAGACTAGCGCAACTTAAAACCTAATAGGGTAACGCAATATAATACAAAAATAGGGAGTGCACAGAACAATGAAGAAAAAAGAAGAAAGAACACAAGACTTATACGTCCGATTCAGATGAAAGCAAGAACATGCGAAGTAGGCTTTTAAATGATGCAAAAGACGATGCTGAGGTAACTGAGTTAGGAAGAGAATGCCAGAAGTAAATGGAGGAAAGCTGGAAAGAGGCTCTATAGGCAACTGTTCTATGAGCGGGAATATGAAAAGTTTGAGTAGAAGATGAAGCAAGCCGGTCAGACTTCCTAAGAGTAGGATCAGGCGGAGTAAAAAGTTCACGCAGGTATGATGGTGAGCTCAAGTGCAGGATACGATAAATCTGGCATCCAAGAAAGTAGTACCGTCTATTTTCAACGGAAAGCCAATTCAACCTACGTCGATATGGAGTAATGTGTTCATCTCGCTTAAGGTCGTAAATAAACCGAATACAACAATTGACAAGTCTCTGCAACTTGGTGTTCAGTTCCTTGGTCAGACCATGGTATACAAGGCAACAGTAATCAATATGCGGTATGATCAAGGTTGTTACGAGCTTGATCCTGAGATTGGTGGAAAGAGAGTTTTTATTGTATTTCAGATTGTATAAAGCATGATGGACTCTCTGCGAAACCAACGAGATATGATTCGTCCAGGATAAATTGGACGTGAGGATGACACCTAAGTTCCGTACCTCACTCACATAAGGTAAAGGCGTGTTGTTTACGACAATAGGCGGTGTACTGCCAAGATCGATGCCGTTTACATACGCTTGACTGCCAAATATGATGACCCTTGATTTTGCAGGATTGAGTTTGAGACCGTTGGAATTGGCATAGTTAAAAATGGCGTTGGCATCTCTCGAAATTAGTTCCAAGGCATGTAAAATGTTGGCAGGTGAGCATGAAAGATAAATTTGAATGTCGTCAGCAAATATCATGTGAAGCACATAACGCAAAATTTTACATATGTCATTGATGAATAATATAAACAAGAGAGGGCCAAGTACGGAACCTTGCGGAACTCCAGATGAGGTAAATACCCAATCAGAGAGGTTCCCAGCATCATCAATAACCGCTTGAGAACGGCCAGTTAAATACGAGAATATCCAGTTTAGGACTGCAACAGAAAAGCCAATTTCTTTAAGCTTGATAAGTAGCAGTAAGTGGGGAACAGTGTCAAACGCCTTGCTGAAATCAAAGAGAATCATAATAGTGATTAAACCTTCATCAATTCCCTGCTTGATGTCGTTGCAAACACGTAGAAGAGCTGACTGAGTATTATAACTCGAGCGATACGCAGACTGTCTGGGATTGAGGATGTCATGCTCGTGTAAATAGTCAAGTATTTGTGCAGCCACTATCTTCTCGAATACTTTAGACAGTTCTGGCAAGTTAGCAATCGGTCTAGTGTCAGACGGAGAAAGAGGTGTTCGAATTTTTGAGAGCGGACGAATATAAGCTCTCTTCCACTCAGACGGAAACACAGAAGAATGTAGAGATCGATTCAGCAAAGACGTCAAACATGACGAGATAATTGGCCAAGCAATACGCAAAACATACAAAGGAATACCGTCGGCACCAGATGCATATGAATGAAGAGGCTTCTCAGAAATAGCCTCAAAAACAGAGCGAGGTGAGACAGAAGAGAAAACGAATTCAGGCCTATTAACAGGAGGGCCTACTAGAGCAATGGCCGAGATATAATCAGAATACATGCAAGGAGGCTGGGCATTAGAAACCGAAGCATAGTATAGGTTAAGCTGATTAGACGTAAAAAAATGTAACGGAGAAATAAGAGTCGATTTCGCAAGTCCCAGCCGAGCCAATTCCCGCCATAATTTAGCCGGATCAGTAATATTGATGAGTGAGTTGTAATGAAAATCACTCTTAGCACGCTTGATATCCGCATTCAGCTGGTTACGGAAAAGTCTGTAGGTCGCGTAGCCCAATAGAGAGCGGGAACGTTTAGCCTGTTTGTATAACTGATTGCGGACACGCATACGAGCCACCAATTCCGACGTAAGCCATCGTGCTGGAGGCCTTCTGACCACGAATGCCCTCATAGGAGCAAACACATCAAGAGTCTGCAACAAATTGCGAGACAGCACGTTGCAGAAACCGTCAACATTGGTGTCAGACAGCTCACCAGTCTCAGCCTGAACCACATCAGCAATAGATCTAAGATGTTCAACAAATTCAGAAGCATCAATGTCTTTGAAGTTTCGTCGAGACATGGAGCGTTGAGATACAAGACTAACATTAATTGATAAAGACAATTCCAAAATATCGTGACCAGCAATGAACGGGCACGAAGATTTCGTGAATGATGAAACTTTGTCTGCATCATCCACAGCCAAAACATCGAGCCATGAATCTGAGGTAGCCGTATGATAGGTAGGTTCAGAGTTGATAATATGCAAAGATAGACTGGACATAAGCGCACGCAGATAATTCGCTTCATAGCAATCAGAGGATAAATTACAATTTAGGTCTCCCCCTATGACTATATTTTTGTAAAGATGTGAGAATCCAGCTAGAGACTCAACAAAGTCATGCAAGAAGAGGCCTTTAGGTCTTCTGTAGATGGACGCGAATAACACTGATTGACCGTCTGGGAAACGTAGTTCGATGAGCATGTACTCAGGTGAATTAATATGAAGATTGCTAGAGGTAGCTAGAATTTTGACTTGAAGTGACTTGTTAACATAACATGCTACCCCCCCGCCCATCCGTCCCACTCTGTCATGCCGCAACAAAAAATAATTATCTAAGGCAACCAAATTGTCGGAGATATCTGCATGAAGCCAAGTTTCAGATACGGAAATAACATGGTAAGATTTGGTCATAAGGTGTAGTCGGATGAATTCAATATGACCACGCAAAGAATTCGCATTAAATTGAGCTACTAGAAATTCAGTTGACCTAGAAACAGGGCGACAATGCATAACGGAAGACGATGAGCGATTAGCATGGGTGAGTCAAACAAGCTTATCAAAATCTGCGTGGGAATCGATCCGAATAACAGGCTTGCCATCGGAATGTCTAACATGAATGCGACCCCCCTTTACCCATACATAACGATATGACCGCTCCTTAGCAACGCGTTTAGTTTGTTGCAGCAATTCGTAGCTGTCCTTAGAGAGCATCTCATTAATATATACAAAACTTTTTGAGTCGTTACCACAAATCTCACCCTGCCTGATTGTGCCTTTGGTTCGCTTTTTCGAGATAATCAGATCGCGAACAGTACTAGAGGTTACAGTAACGATTAGTGAGTTACCAGTTGCGGCATTAGTTTGAGAAGACGAAGAACCAGGGGGAGACTTGCGAACGGCTCTCACATTAAGAACATGAGGTGAGATGCTAGAAGCGTCAAGCACCGCGAGCATATTCAGAGCAGCTACCGACGGAGCAACAGAGAGCGGTTCCGGCAGCCCAGACACGATGATCTCGTTATCGTTGCAATCCTGCCGACCCAAGTGAGTCGCTTTTAAATCCTGTAGTTCCCTCTTAAGAGCCGCGTTCTCTAGTTCCAACGACGAAATGCGCTGAGTATTACTAGCTACGGTTTCGGATAAGCTATTAATCTGATCGAGCTTACTATTAATTACATCGTTTGTACGTTGCTGACTCTCAATGAAGGCTGAAATTCTAAGATCGGACCTTGTAATGTCGTCATTGATTCTCTGCTGATTGTCGATGAACGCAGAGATCTTAGAGTCAGACTGCTTCATCTGCTCGATCAGACTTAACAAAAGCTCATCTGTCGCAGGCAATGGGGTTGATGAGGTCGACTGAGTACGCGAGTCAGTTAAAGAGGCCATATTATCAAACTCAAAAGAAAGTGCGGTATTATCAGTTGTTGGTGTAAGAGGGGGTAAAGCCAATGACGATAAAAGAGATACGCAACACGATTCAGCGTACCTTGACACTGAATACGCCCTGATACACCCGGGATGAAACACTCTACTGCACCCGCTGCACTCAATCGACCTGTTCGCAATTGATTTCTTACACTTGCAACACGTAGGCTGCATGTGTGCTAAGCTTAACTGACCCCAACACGAAAACACACGCAAAAACTATATATACACGCAAAAACTATATATACATAAAGTTCATCAAGATGCAAGCAACGCCGCAAGAGTCAATCAGATGAGAGCCCAGATGAGCGCGTGCAGACACTCCGCGTACACTTTGCCGACCTGACAGTAATGTCAACGCTCGAGATCGATCAATCGCACGCAGGTCAGCCAATCAGATCACAGCAACACTTTGCCGACCTGACAGTAATGTCAACGCTCGAGATCGATCAATCGCACGCAGGTCAGCCAATCAGATCACAGCAACACCGCACAGGTCAGCCAACAGGATGATCGAACTCACGTAGATCGCTAAAAGTACCACTCCAACGGCATGCACACTTCGGAAATAAAGTGTAGAAAGAGCAGGTCAGATAGTCGGCACATGCGCAACAGGGGTCGACGTCGTTCAAGAATAATTCTCAGAATTTAGGTTACAATCATGAGAAATATTCGTCACTCAAATGCCAATAATCAGGCGATAGCAGAGAGGAGATATGAATAGCTCGTGACAAGCAGCAAAAAAACATGCTCACACCTGTAACAAAGGAGCCCGAAGGCAGCTTACGGCAGAGATATGTCGATTCAAAGCAGGAGCAACACAACAGACATGCACGCTGTACTCACCAGAGAGAGAGAGAGAGAGAGAGAGAGAGAGAGAGAGAGAGAGAGAGAGAGAGAGAGAGAGGGAGAGAGAGAGAGAGAGAGAGAGAGAGAGGGAGAGGGAGAGGGAGAGGGAGAGGGAGAGAGAGAGAGAGAGAGAGAGAGAGAGAGAGAGAGAGAGAGAGATCAGAAGCACGCATAAAAAGAAAAAACGAAATGATAAGAGATAGCAAATGCTTATTACAGCGTTTCATTAAAATGCACAAAATAAGGCTTATAAAATTAGATAAACTATATATCAATTACATTATTGTTTCAACTATTTCTTGTTTTTTTTCCAGATTGCCGCAGACGTTACTTCAATAAGGCACAAAGCTTAGCAGCAAGCCCAAATGTAAAAAATTACGCTTCAATCATACGTCAACGTCGATGGAGAGGACCCTCGTAAAATATATGTTTTCGTCGATGACATATCATATAAAAGAAATACCGCTTTAGAGAAACTATCGATGTCCGCTTTAAAGCATTTCAAGTTTTGAACGTAAAATATCCATCAGCCTGCGAGCATTTACGGTTGCTAATTCAAAAAGGTATTTACACGTTCGATACTATATACGACGCACAAATACCTCATATACAAAATGTGTATAGCAAAATTGTTAAGCCCGACGAAAAGAACATAGATACTCGCGATCATTCCGATGCTCACGAATCATCGGACGAATATCGAATCTTTCGTTTCACACGTACAAAGTTCTTTCAATTTACAGTTCCTTTAAATTACAGTCAACACTTATATTCTAAGTCTTTCAATATAAGATCGTTGTTATTATTTTAAAAATAAATCGTAATTTTTGCGTGAAAAAAGAAATCATACTCGTAGACCGCAAGATACGTATACAAAACATTTCTCGTTCAATAACATGAATTATATTTCACGCATATTTTATTCTCAGTACGAGCTATAAGCGAAAGAAGTTTATTCGCAGTTAAAAAAAAATTATTACTACGTACAAATGCAAATTATTACTACTTACAGTTCCAGACTAGAGTCAAGCTCAAGAGGGTATTCTTTCACCGCGAATTTTTCCAAGCCCGTTCCCTTGGCAGCGGTTTCGCCAGATAGTAGATAGGGACAGTGCGGGAATTTCGCTAATCCACGTAAGTTTGTACCTAAAGAATATAAATAATCGATCAATCGTCTATGTTATATGAAATTTTGTACATCATTGTCGTATATAATCGATACAATACATATATCAATTACACGTAGAAAGTTGCGTAACAATTAAAATTTACGTCAAATAAATTTTATATCGATTTATCATATTTATCATAATGTTATGCCGATTTATCATTACTTTAAATTGATTTATCACGATTTAAATTACGTTACATCGATTTCACATACGCTTATCAAGGCTGCATTTAGATATTAAGCGCCAGTACTGAAAATGTATAGCGTACGTGACGTAAAGTATAGAATTTCAGTACCAACAGCGTTAATCGGCACGCAGCTTTAACAGACATATATGAAATTAATATAAATCAATGTTATTCACGATAAATCAATATAATGAACAACAATAAATCGAAAAAAAATTATGACAAACTGAGATAAATAAATATGAAATTAATTCGAAGTAAAATTTCATTATTTTAAAGAACAACGTACTATAGTTTAATAAATATTTATTAAGTTTACGAAATATTTATGGAAAACCATCTTACTATTTTGCGTAATAAATCAAACATTAATTCGAAAGGAGACTACACGCTTCTTAATTTTTAGATTTCGGATGCTCAGTTTTAAGTAAACATTAAGTCCATTTAAAGTCTACGTCAATTTTTCATAAAACGATTAATTGAATTTCAGTTATTTCGTTACTAAAAAAAACGTTTCTGAAGATTTAATTCGCGAATAGTCGACATTAAACAACCGTTTATTCAAACGTAGCAAACAGTTACTCAATCATAGTAATGCAAAAAGCAGTACATGGAATATTTATATAAATAATTATTTTCTACATTTTACTTAATATATCTCGTATATAATAAATGATTTATTACTTTTCAGGAGACAGTATCTCATTCCAAACAATAGTTTAATTCGAATCAAAATAATTGGCCATTGGTACTACGCGACTGAATTATTTACTTAAAACAAATAAATTTTGTTCGGATCGAACTCTTTTTTTCCAGCGTATTTCTTGAAAATAGTCTAAATTTCGTTTTTATCATACCATTTCAGTACTGTTTCTAAAAATTATTCTAACTATCGATTTGAAAAATTTCTCATTTCAGTACTCTTTCTAAAAATTATTCTAACTATCGATTTGAAGAATTTCCTATTTCATCACTCTTTCCAAAAATTATTCTAACTATCGATTTCAAGATTTCACCATTTCAGCACTCTTTCAAAAAATTATTCTAACTATCGATTTGAAGAATTTCTCATTTCAGTACTCTTTCCAAAAATTATTCTAACTATCGATTTCAAGATTTCACCATTTCAGCACTGTTTCTCAAAATGATTCTAAATCGAAATTATTAAGCTCTGTAATTATACTATACATGTATGTAAACAGAATACTCAATTATATATTTTTTTACAAATTTAAATCTAAATAACATATTAAAAATCACTGAAAAATAAATTAAGACTCGTAATTCAACGTAGTTTATTAATATCCTTAATTATTATAATTATTTAATAAGATTTTAAGTTGATAAAGCAAACGTTAAACCTTGAAAGTTTAAAAAATAATATCTATATATATAAAAATGAATGTATGTATGTATGTATGTATGTATGTATGTATGTATGTATGTATGTATGTCCTTTATGCACTCTTAAACTATTCGACTGGTTTTGAAAGTATTGTATATGAAGTAGGGGTAGAATTTTCCGGGGAGTGTTATAGAATGTATAATTTTTCGTTACCGATCTTTTTGGGAACCGGTATTCGACATTTTTTCATTTTTTCGGGAAATAATTGACCGAATTTCAAAGAAATATATATGAAACAAGAGTAGAATTTCTCGGGGAGTGTCATAATGTGTATAGTTTTTTGTTACCGATTTTCTGGAAACCGGTTTTTCTAATTTTTTTTAATTTTCGGAAAATAATTGACCGAATCTCAAAGAATTGTATATGAAACGGGGGTAGAATTTTCCGGGGAATGTTATAAAGTATATAATTTTTCGTTACCGATTTTTTTGGAAGCCGGTATCAGAAATTTTTCAAATTTTTCGGGAATTAATTGACCAAATCGCAAAAAATTATATATGAAGTAAGGGTAGAATTTCCCGGGAGGTGCTATAAACTGTATAGTTTTTTGTTACCAATTTTTTTTGGGAATCGGTATCTTTTTGAAAATTGGTTACGAAATTTTCCAGAGCGGGAGAGAGAGAGAGAAAGGGAGAGGGAGAGGGATGGAGAGAGGGGAGGAGTGGGAAAGAGAAAGAGGGAGAGAGGGGGGAGGGAAAGAGAGAGAAAGGGGGGGAGGGGAGAAGGAGAGAAAGAGAGAGAGGGGGGGAGGGGAGAAGAGAGAGAAAGAGAGAGAGGGGGGGGGAGAGAGAGAGAGAGAGAGAAAGAGATTGATTGATTGATTGATTGATTGATTGATAAAATTTATTATGCCCAAGCAAAGGCTAAAGGGCAAAAAGTAATAGCAGTTACAATAATATGGTGATTACAATACAATACAATACAAGATGCAAAGATACAATGTGATATAAACAAAAGCGAAGTATAACAGACAGAAGTTAGTATGATGTGCATGCTCTCTCTCTTAAGGCAAGCAACCAGCAATCTCAATAATATACACTGTAAAAAACTAAGAACTAACGCAGCTTGGCTAACGATAAATACAGTGAAAAGAATAAGATAAGGAGCAGTATTTCTAAAGAGAACAAAACAGTGTATATAAAACTAAGTACTGAGGCGCAAGTTTCGGAAGTGAAGCCTGAGAAGCTCGATGTGACCACGAAGAGAATTAGCAATGAAATGAGCAACTCGAAATTCAGATTCATTATGATCAGAGCGCCTCGGTGGGTGTATCTGGTCTGGTCAATCGAGGCGAGTCAGATCAGCACTCGAGCTGATGTAGATAACAGGCGAGCCATCAGATTGTCTCACGCAAATCCGCCCATGCCTTACCCACACATATTTATATAACCGCTCCCTAGCCACACGCCTCGTCTGCTGCAACAGTTCGTAACTATCCTTAGAGAGTAGTTCATTGATATAAACAATACTTCTGGAGTCATTTCCACAAACCTCACCCTGCCTAAGAACACCCTTAGCTCGCTTCTTCGAAATAATTAGGTCGCGGACGGAGTTAGAAGTCACAGTAATAAAAAGAGAATTACTGGCGGCAGTAGCATTTGAATGAGAAGAAGCAGAATCAGGGAGAGGCTTGCGGACGACTCTTACATTTAAAATATGAGGCGAAATATCCGAAACACCGAGCGCAGCAAGCACATACTAGCAGCCACAGAAGGAGCAACAGAAAGCGGCTCCGGCAGCCCAGACACAATAACCTCGTTAGCACCACCAGCATGAAAATTAAAGCAAGACGATTTCAATTCTTGAAGTTCTCTTTTAGAGCCGCATTCTCAAGCTCCAAGGAGGAAATACGTTGAGAATTGCCGGCTACTGTTTCAGATAAGCTATTTATCAGATCAAGCTTAGTATTGATTGCTTCATTCGTTCTTTGTTGATTTTTAATGAAAGCAGAAATCTTTTGATCAGACTTGGTAATCTTATCATTAATTTTCTGCTGGTTGTCAATGAAAGCAGAGATCCTTGCGTCAGACTGTTTCATTTGCTCAATCAGTCGCAACAATAGATCGTTCGTCGCAGGCAATGGGGTCGATTGAGTACGTGAATCCGCAGAAAAGGCCATATCTTTAAGCTCAAATGAAGGCGCGCTTTTTTCAGTTGTGTAAGAGGGGGTATGTCCGAAGACGATAATAATGATATACAGCAGGAACCAGCGTTTTTTGACACTGAATATGACCTAATACACCCAGGATGAAACACCCTTTTGCATTCGTTGCACTCAATCGACCTGTTAACAATAGTTTTTCGACATTTAAAACACGCAGGCAGCATGTGTATTGAGCTTAACTAACCACAACACAAGAAACGCACAAAATATTCATATAGATAGTGTTCGTAAAGGAACACACAAAGCCGCCTTGAATATTATTTTTTATACCTTGAAAGTTTAAAAAATAATATTCTATTTATAAATGTGAATAATAGATTCTCTAATAGTATTATTTTTATTTCTATTACTTATATAAACGTTGTTAAAATTTCATTCAAATTAAAAAATTATTAATATACTTTTTTTATATACTAGAACTCTACAGGCGCGCGCTACGCGCGCGCTCTGATTAAATAGAACATTACATAAAAAATAAATAGTAAATAGTTTTTATATAAAGTCCTCTTTTACATTATTTCATAAGTAAAAAGATTAATAATCTGTTATTATTGACGCTTGATTCAATAAAATTTGTCAAGACAATAGTGCGTTATACATGGTGTAATATATTATTATTGCTTTAAAAGAAATGAAATTGTTAAAATTTTTTCATAAACAAAAAAAAGGTATCGTACGACGTAAAAACATTACGTATGTTACAATTAAACTATGCAAAAATTGTTGAGAATATTATGGAAAAGTCATTTTACACACGTAAATGAGAAATCCTGCAAAAAAATTGACGAGAAATTAGCGCTTTTATTATATACATACATCAAGGTTCTATTATACAGCTTAATCTTAATGAGACTATACGCAACGTACAAAAATATTCTTTAGATTAGACGGTACTGCCAAACTTTTCATTTCAAATCAAGCTGTATACGATTAAAAAAGAGAATATGGAACTTGTTTTACATCCTATATATATATATATATATATATATATATATATATATATATATTACAACATACATGCGTGTGAAGACAACAGCAGCAATGTTAATTTAGTTGCTATGAAAAGTTTGTTATCGTAAAAGAATATTGATGCGTTACTTGTGTAACCTGTCTTATCAGGTCAATTATTAGGTCTTCTTACAAGAAACATAAACAGATTAAGATTCATATACGTGAGTTAAATAAATAAATTTTTAAATAAATGTTTTAACTATAATATGTATATGCAATGTATATACATATATGTATGTATGTATGTATGTATGTATGTATGTATGTATATATATATGTAGGTCCGGAAGTATGTTCCGGGACTTTTATTTTTTTACATCGGTATATTCCAGGACATTTGGCAGTTTCCAGGACTGTCCTGGAAAAAATTCATGTCCTACGGCACGTTTCGGGACAATTTTTTGAATCTGATTACATATATATGCGTTATATTCCAGGACTGTACATTTCAAAAAACGTAAACAGTCCCGGAACATACCTCTAGACCTACATATATATATATATATATATAATATATATACATAAACGTGCCAGTGTGGGGAATATGCCACTCATTATGTTCAACAAAGCTACGGCTAGGAGCGCCGTTGTAAATACTGTAAAATTATTAAAAGTGTTGTACCCAAGTTCCGTTTAGTTCCTGTTAGTATTATATATATATAGTTTTCATACAATAAGTACATATGACAACGTGTTTTTTATATAACTTTCTTAGTGCTTTATATAATATATTCTTCAAGCGTTACATTATTTTTAACTCGATCAGCTTGTCGTTTTATTAATATTGGTTAGGATGAAAGTATTTAGTACGTCGCTGATTCGTTTTACTGGCAAAGGTATTGGTACAAATTCATTACAACATAAAACTATGCAGTTTTATGGGGAATATACTATTACTACTACTTAGATAGGGGTAAAATACTGTTTACAGCTTCCTAATCTATTAGAGTAGTAGGTTAGGAAGCTGTAAACAGTATAAACAAATATTTTGTTGTATAAATATTTAAGAAATATTGAAAATTGTTGAATAAACTTAAACATTTATTTCATACCCTATGAATATTATAGGCTACGTACTTAATATTTTGCAAAATTGTATTCCGGATAATTTAGACTTACTCGTAGCACACACGGTACTATTGAAATACAAAGTAATAAAAATATTCTTTTACATGTTTTCATCCTCAGAAAGGTCGTTACTCGATTCTGTAACATTATTTAATAATCACGATACGATTGTTCGACTATTTTATTTTCTCTTTTTATCTCTTTTGGGCGGCCATACCGCTTACAAGCGACCCATTTTTTTGTCAGTCAATTATCCTAATAGTCATATAGATGATATCTAAGAAGTATGGCGCAAAATGACTGACATACCGAAATGACTTGAAAAACAAATTTATTTTGCACAAGTGGGGGTGGCTGTACCACCCAAAGCGACCTACTTTTTTGGGTCAGTCCCCGGAGCTTTGATCATTGAATAACATAATAAATCACCGCAAAAAGTTTCACAAGTACCGAAATTATCACGAAAAAATGGAGCTAGCACCGTTTCTCTAAATTATTCTATCGATTTCAAGATTTTACCATTTCACCACTGTTTGTACAAAGTATCGCGACTATCGACTTTGAAAGACTTTACGACGTATGAAATCGCGAACGACAAATATCATGCAAAGTATAAAATTACTTGCCGTTTACGTGGTTGTGTAGCTTCTCTTCCTTAATTTTTTTTTCAAATCTCCTTGACGTCTCTCTCTCTCTCTCTCTCTCTCTCTCTCTCTCTCTCTCTGGATCTCCTTGACGTTTTATCCGTGTGTGTATGGTACCGCGCGGCAGGGCGAAGGCACACCCCGTTCGCGTTGAACGGTGGACCGCGCACTCGCTCTCGGCACGATCCAATTATTAATCTTACGTTCTGCACACACAAAAAAACACTGTTAATTAACATCCACAGATTTCGAATCACTCACCGTTATACAACTCGCGTAGAACCGTATGCGTGAAACTCGACGGAGAGAAACAGATACGCATAAGTGAATCTTGATCGCTGTGACGTAGTATACACTCTGTGTACCGGTCGACGGAGAGATCACTGTAATCCACGTACCGTTCAAACGTATAGACAAGGTCGCGAACGAACATGAAGATGGCGCCCTCGCTGCGATGCGTTTCCGAACGCGACACGCGTGCAGCGCCCTAGTAGTGACATACCTTAGGGGGACCCTAGGGACAGAGAGAGAGAGAGAGAGAGAGAGAGAGAGAGAGAGAGAGAGAGACAGACACGGCGTACGCAGCGTCAATCGCTATTTACGAATATAGTTTAAACTTGTTCGAAGCGAACCGAACACGCCTGTCGCGGTCGTTGAAAACGGTTACAGCTCGTAAAATTAAAAAATAATTTCGCAGTCTCGCAAATGTTGGCAAATTTGATACACGTGCGAAAAAAAACGCAATACGATCGTTTAAACTTAAAAACAGAAGCGATAACCGAACGCGCCCGCGTTGATCTATATCTCCGTGTCTATTGGACAATGGCTGCTCAACCCTTATAGAAATTTAATACCGTAAGTGATTCATTGGCTAGTGATTAATCATTTAAAAGCACTATTAAAAGCACTATTAACAGTGCTTTTAAGTGATTAATTACTAGCCAAAAAATCACTTACGGTATTTAATTTCTATAAGGGAAGCTTGTCAAATCTAGTAGAAAACGGCTTAAGCTCGTAAAATTTAAACACGCTTTCGCAGTCTCGTCAAATTTAATCGAATTAGATAAAGTTAGAAAAGTGGTCTGTCGAAAGAAATATCAACGTAGACACGAACAAAACGTTACGTTTCAAAGTCAGACGTTAAATTTTGGACAAAAACGCACGCGTATAATTCGTCTATCGTACACATCGCGCGCGTATATACATTCGTCAAGCGACGAACCGTTTTTATATACCAAACGCACAAGTCTGTCGAAAGAAATTTCAATTTCGACAAAGTACTCGCCAATTTTACTACGAAACAGTCGCACGTTTTACATCGCGCGGACAAAAGTGTGCGCGCACACTTTTATTATTACATCGCGTACCGCGGATCGCGCACGTAGTTGCGCGAGGCAACTTGATTTATTTCAACTCAATTAAACAAGTACGCGTCGAAAGAACGTTCGCGTACGACAACATTTATAAATTTTTCAAGACCAACGTTATTATAACGTTGCGATTAATTTGATCGTATTTTTACTCGTAACAAATCGCATATATATTCGGTGTTTTTCCACGGTAACTTTATTATTATAATTATTTGTATTCATTCGACAAGTTTGCATAAGAATTTATCAGTCTTCCGCCAAGAGACGACTCCATAGACGCGGGAAAACACGCCGCATGCGGCAAAGCGTGCGCGTTGACCAATCACAAATTTTCAATTCGCCGCAGGCGATTCGCGGCAGCCTTACGATTGGTCCACGCACCACTCTGTCGCACGCGGCGTTTCCCCTCGTTTACGGCGAGATATCTAAAGGCCAATCGCGCGCACACAAACGTGCGTAGCTCGTAGCATTAGCGTAACGTAAGACCGCTAAACCAATGAGCATCCGGCATAAAGTCGCCGTATTGATGTCGACGTAACACGCTCGTCGGTCGAGCGCGGTCTTACACGCCTACGCTTATGCAGCCTATGCCACGCGTTTGTTGCGCGACTGCCTTAAGGAGGGTGGGGGGGACCCACGAGGATCGAATTTTCTACTTTGCGCGTAACACGTGACCACGTTCGGAATCTCGTGCGACTCGGTGCGCGAAGAAGCATATAGAAGCGAATCGAATCATCCTGCATCCAAGAGAAGAAACAAGGCTTTTGGCGAGATAGAAATATACATATCACCAACACGATGGACGATAATTCGAAATTGGATCGTGCCGAAAACGTAACGGTATCGGACGGTAAGCTGCCTGTGATTACGTTTTTGCATCGATATATTCATATTCGTTTTGCGCATCTCGAACGAAAACTTGACGGGGCTGAATCACGCGTCTGTCTCTTGTACTACTGTGTCTCATCTCTCTCTCTCTCTCTCTCTCTCTGTCCTTTCGCTCAGATTGCCTGCTACGTTCGGAAATGATTGACGGCGTACCGATACGAAAATTATTCGTCAGCAATTTGGCTCGGGAGGTTTGTATCTCTCGTCTTTGTTTCTCTCAATTTTTATGCCACAAATCTCATATATATATATATATATATATATAATTCCATTACATTTGTCCGGCGACTATCCAGGGCGCGTCCATCTCTCCGTTTGTCTGACAAACATTATTTATTCCAGACAAATAAGAACCATTTACGCACGTGCTTTTTGACGTACGGACACGTCCACGCTTGCCGTTTCGTTTACCAAAATCAAGGGTTAAATAACTGTGCGTTCGTCACGTTTACCAAAGCGGTAGATGCAGCGACGTAAGTTTCTCAATTTTATAGGAGGCTACGGCTATATACGCTACTCGAATTACTGACCGCAACGAGATACGGTTGTTGGTAAGCCCAATTGTTTGTCGCAGAGCGATGCGAGACGGGAGTATAACGTTGCACGACAGACATTTAACGGTGAGGTCCGCATATTCTTGGTATCAACCCGACAGTACGGAGCAGACATTCATGTACGCGATGGGAAATGGGGACTCGATCGAAACTGGCGAAACAAACCTCAGCACGGAACAATACGTTCACAAGTATCATTTGCCGAACGACACCGAAAATGTATCGATCCATATGCTGAATGACCATTGCTTGAAACATATCTTCCAGTTTTTGCCAATCGTAGACAGAGTCCGCATAGAGATAGGCGAGTATAATATACAGATATTATTCAAACGCATATGGCGCGTCCAACATTTTATACATATCGCGACCTCGTACATTATCCCCCTACTATATTAATTTACAGTTTGCAAGCGCTGGAGACACGTAATCAAACATTCGTGGCACACCACCAAGACGTTGGATCTCTCGCCATCTACGTGGGGTATCGCGTACACCAATACTATCCTTACGGTTGTACTTCGCAAAATATTGCTCAAATGTGGCAAATTCCTAACGCGAATAAATCTAAATGACCCGAATAATTCTCTGACCGAAGACACGTTGACCGTTATCGGGCAACTTTGTCCTAATCTAACGAATATCGACGTTACCGCGCTTACAGTTTCCGCGTCAGAGATACGTGCGTTAGAAAAACGTTGCAGAAACATAACCGAGCTTCATTTAGGATCACTCACGTCCAAATGCGACAGCGAATTGAAGCGTCTGTTTGCGCTAAATGAAAACTTTCGATATCTCGCGATAACGGGAAATTGTATTTCGGGCAAATGCTTATCGGGCTTGCCAGCGCAAACTACGCGTACAATCATATTGGACCGTTGCTACAGTCTTGGGGACACTCACCTTTCAACGGTAAATATAGATTGTTGTTCACTTTTCACTTTTAACTTTTCGATCGGTGATACACACATCCGTGATATTGTCACGTCGTCGTCTCTGTTACAGGCACTGAAGAATCTCGAAAATTTGAAACATCTAGCGATAAGGAAATGTCACCGTATAGCTGAAGGCACGTTTCAAGTTGTCGGTCAGCATTGCAAAAGTCTCACAACATTGGAGCTCAACGGTGACTTTCGTTTCGCACAAACGACGGATATGTCGCATTTGAATCACCTTGTCGATCTGCAAGTTTTAAAAATCACGCACAATCCTAAGGTATCGGACCATTTCCTCGTCGATTTGGTACAACATTGTCAGCAGCTTACCAACGTAGACATTACGGGTAAATTACAATTGTGTGTGTGTGTGTGTGTATATATATATGTATATTTGCCACTTTTTTTATCCTATTTTAAAATTATTCTTTTACATCCAACAGGTTGCTACTACGTGACCGATGTCGGATTAACGGCTATCGCCTCGTTGGTAAAACTCGAGAAATTAGTCGTCAATTATACGCGTCTACTTACCGACGATGGCTTGGAAAACGTGCGTGGCTTAAAAGAATTTGAGTGCCGAAGATGTCTATTTAGCGATCGGGCCATGACAACGCTCATCCGATCCTCGCCTGAATTACAATTGTTGGATCTCTTTGGATGTAGGAATATTACCGACTCCACTCTTGAGGTTGCCAAAGACGTTTGTAGCGGTCGAACCAACAACGTGACGTTGAAGATGATATGTGGAGCAACGAGAATTCTCGCCAACAAAGTTGAAATAGGTCGAGAGAAAGTGCCTACGCTGTTGAACTTGTATTCATTTTCTTTTTGAGATAATTCAATAGGGTAGACGCTATTGGAATAAGATTTTGCGATTCGTCCAACGGGCCGCGTTATGTTTGTTACGCGTGATCGAGAGACGAGTGTGTTTTATTTGTCACGGTATTGCGATCTTTTCTTTTTTTTTTTTTTTCATTTCATTTATTATAAATTTATATTTTAATTTTTGTTCGCGCACCGATACGCCGGCACGATTGAGAACAAAAGCGAGACACGCCGTCGAATTTAGCACAAAATGTACAAATAACACGTTAAGCGACGTTCCATTAGTTTTTTTGACGCGCAGAGATATCAAATATTTCTGAATTTTATATTCGTTTGTTTTCTCTCTCCTCCGCCCCCTTGTTTCTGTCTCTCTTTTTTTCTTTTATTTATCCCTGGAGGATTTTTTCGTACGCTCGCTACCTTGGCGAGAGCGTCCGTTTGACAGACTGCTCTTAAGTGTGAAAGGCATAGGAATAATCGCGGACCCGCGCAGTTCCCGCACGGTGTCGCGACACGCGTATATATACAGCAGCGTGCACGATATTTTAAACTTTTTACCGTTTAAGTCACGCGCGAGCCGCATTAGTGTGGTGTATGTAGTATCGGAGAGATATATTTTTGTATCAAAACGAAATAAATTTCGTTTCTGCTGTGATATCTCATTGTACAAACATTGATAAATTAAGATTCGAGTTTAAGATTAATTAAGATTTTAGTTGCAGCCACACGGTATATTTGTGTATATTATATCTTTTATCAAATATATTTTTTATATATCTCTTATATATGTATCGTATCTTTAGTATATAGATTTTTATTACGTCAAGTATTACGCGATAATAAAATGCTGATATAAAAATAAAGAAAACAAAATTCATTATGTCGTCGATAAGATCAACAAGTTCACGATCGCTCTCTTTATACAGCCTTCTCCCGCTTGTTTCTTCTGATTTTCTTCTTACGTTCTCGACATTCTTGGTGGCGTCTCCGAAGACGTTTGATTCTTTCCCGTTCCTTGAAAAGATGCGCGTCGCACGTACCATCATATCAGATAACTGTCGAGTTTGCGACGAAACAGATAATAGGATGCCCAGAAAACATACTAAAGATAAATTAACGCCGCTTTTGCTCTGCCCTGACTCTCGACTGACTATAGTGTGCGTGCTACTAGTTACTAATGACAACGACCATTAATAACGGATATTACACGTTGCTATTCGCAAAACATTAAGTAAAACACAAGTCGAAGATATTCTCATACGTGTATTCAAGATATACAGGGTGTCGTACAGAAAAGTTAATTTTACAAATTTAATCAATTCCGACTGCGACCTTAAACTTGAAAAGTTTCCGATTAACGAAGAGAAAGATGTTGGCGAAGGGGGAAAGACAATGAGAGAAAAATTTAAATTTTGAGATTTCAATTTAATCAACTCAAAAAAATGCATCATCATGCACGCAGCACGTGAAACAGACACACATTTTTCTATATAGATATACAGCGCGCTACGTATATCGTACAGCGCTCAGCGCGTATCACAAAATAACTGTTCTTCAACCAAACTATATATATATATGTAAATAAACTTTGTTATTCCCATAACTCAAATCAGCATATAATAATGTAAACGAAAAGAAAACTCACTTATATTTCCAATACAATAAACTTTTAAATTGTGTAATAGCTCAACTTGACAATCATTTTTTAACAAATTAGGGAGTCTCTTAAGAATATCACAGGCGGCAAAATATGGTAACAATGCGCGGCGGTAACGTCTCCTCCAATTCACTGAAACAACGCAACGTTCCAGTTACGTATTCATTCTTATACGAAACGTTATTGCGTGCTTCGTCACATTTTCAGATTCATATACCTCGCCCTAACTCGTTTGTAAAAGTTTCCACTAGAAAATCTTCCGTTCTCGTGCATTCGTCTATATAGAAGCCTGCATCTCCCAGTAGAGAAAGAGGCGCGGCGCTTTGCGTCAGAAGCAGAAACAGAGCTTTACTTAATTCCATCTCACATTGGTTGCATATTTCCAAGCATTCCAGAGTATATTATCAGCTCAGCCTGATAAGAAAGTCGTAGTAAAACAAAGAGATTATAATTCCCTGTGTTGCAAATTGTATATAGTTTAATGATATTCAACTTACAGCTTTCTCACTGTTAACGGTCTTTCTGGAAGGTAACGCGCCTCTGTTGTTTCTGTCCTAATATACCGCAGTGCTTTTGACCCGGTATATCTAATTCGTTCTCCCGCGTCGTTCCCTTTCTTCTTCCGCTTCGTCTTGTAATATAATAAAGGTTCGTTATATAGTCTTCTTCTCGTACAGTCCGACTACACTCTATCGGGGAACCGCACGACGCGACGAAAACCCCGTTCGCTGAAACGCAACAACTCCAACTTGATCCAGCGTGTCCCTTAAAAAATCATAAAAGTATCGTAATCACCGATTTAACACGCGGTATTACAAAATATTCAATGAAATACAGTACTCGTAGCGTGGTGATGTTTCGAAATATATCAGCCATCCCATATTGTTCAATCCTGCCCAGGTCTTTATACCAGAGGTGTAAAGAAGTAGCGTGCGTGAGTTCCAGGCACGAATGAGAGCAGATGAGACCCGCGTGGACAGAATCATCGTGCGCGAACAAAGACTTGTGTGTGGCAATCACCGAAATCCAAACCCCAGATCTTGACGTTGCGATCAGCAGTACCGCGCGGTGGCTGATGAGCGCGTGGAGTCGCTGGATATATCCATGCACAGTACCCCGGTCGTAGCTTGTGCGCCCGTAAAGCGACACAAATAACTACAATAAAAAAATTAAACGATAAAAGATAACATTTCAGATAATGTAATAATGTATCTCAAAATAACTGCGGTATCTATGATGTGTCGAAAAAGAAGATTTCAATAGTAATACAGTCCGATAGAGAAACAGCCACACAAATCTATTATTCGGACTTGATCCGACGCACAGGACGCTTTCTTCAAGCTTAAGCACGTGTCCTTACGTGCAAGACAGATAGAACTTGAGCTTTTATCCGATTGTTATATAGAATCGTGAATAAGTTGAAAATTCCAAAATTTAACCGTTCGATTACCACCACCGTTGGCAATGCCTTTCTTCTATTCGCACAAAAACGTATTACAATAAGTTTCAATTTAATAACAATTTTTAAAATATTTTTGTTCAAAAATATTACCAAATCCGGAAATAATGTGTCACGGTCCAAAGCTCTTTGGAGTGCGCGCCGGCACTACTCGTTCCAAGATATCCCCAGATGCAATGCATCGACAAATAAGCATTTTTCCGTCCTTGGAACCAACAATCAGATATGTCTGTCACCGGCCGGCACGAATCGTTACCGCGCGTCATCAAGGCATATAACCGCACCGCACTGTGCGTAAGTACGACAGCGTTGGCCCTAAAAATTGTCACATTTGTTATTACGTCTCTCTGTGTAATATGTATCCATTACTTATCAAGAACACATATTTCATAAGACACTCTACCTGTTCCATAATTTCAGACAAAATCTCCGTTAACGGTATAGCCAATGCCAAATTGTCGGAGTTAAAACAGACAGCTCGAACAGATCTGTGTACGATGGCCGCATTATGTGCCGCTATTGAACGCAAACATTTTACTTGGGAATCTTTCTCTTCCACGTACAAAGAATGCAATTCGATCTCGAATTGTTATCGACTCCAACACGCATAACTGTACAAAAGGGACAAAATAAAATATAGCAAAAAATTTCAGGTGATTTTTAATTTGTCTTATACAAAAGCTGTTACTAACTCTGAGTTCGCGTTTCCTTTGCTTATATATATATAACTAAATCAAGTCCTTTCGCTTTGCCAGAGATTTTAACAATATAGGTAAAAACGTCTCATCTCGTCTGTCGTAGGTATGGTGCATTTGGTAGCTCTTTCCGTGCGTCATATTTCCTTCCCTATTGACGAGGCAAAGAAATATGTATTTAAATCTTATTCTATTTAGATAAATTAAAAATATCTTTTTTGCTAAAACTCACTTTTGAGCCTTTCGTCTTTCTTTCTTCGTTTCTTCAATCTTTTCGTAAATCTATCTTTCACTATATCTTGAGACAGTAGATAAAACAGTTGTATGGAATTTACCACTCCGTGACATCCAAGAATAACTTTACATGTGGAGTGTCAACTTGTAATGAAACAACTCGTCCGCTCGCGCCTGTTATTATGCTTTCAACCGTATCACATTTTATAGGATATTTCTGTAAAAATATGTGCTTATAAATTATATATATTACTAAAAAAATAATTATATAAAGACAAATCGTATCACAAAGCATCTTACGTCCTTTCAATTTACCTTCTCTCCGAGCCGCAGGTCCCAAATGTATATACGTGTTCGCACGCAGCGGCAGCAGCAGCAGCAGCCATGATTCTACCTTCCCGACCGTCCAGCTTTACACGAAGACGACGTTGCACCGAGGGCTCGTTATTACGTTTGCGTTATCTGCCGGCACGTATTTCAGATACCGCTTGGTCAAGTCCATTTTATTCGCCCATATTATATTTACCAAGGCCCAGACATGGATTATCGTTATGCAATATGAAAAAAAAAAGAAAAAAAGGAATTACCGCCTATGACGATAGATATCTAGAAATGATTCGTCGCAATATCTTTTCAGGTAACGGCAATAATCTGCGATCATAAACCTGTAAAATATAAATAAAGATGTAATTATTTAATTTTATTAATTATAATAATAATAAACTTTATCGGCTTCCGGTTCCGGAACATAGAAGGTGACAGGTGTGAATATAGCAGAGATAAAGTGATAGAAAAGTGCGACACAGAAAGGGTGGGAGAGAGCGAGAGTAGCGGGACGGCAAGGGATGGAAGTGTGAGACGGCGGAGGAGAAAGAGTTAAGCAGGGGCGAGATCGGTTAAGAGGTGAAAAGTGAAGAAAGTGGCTGGAACGAAGTGACAGTTGAGGCATAGACGGTAAGTAACATAGAGGGGCGACAGAACGTAAGAAAGAGGCGCGAAAGCGAACATAGACTAGCTCAGTCATAGAAGGGAAGCTCGGATATAGAAGGAATAGTAGGACGTGCACGCAGCCATAGGATACAAAACAAGAAAGAGGGATAGGTAAATCAAGAACAGCGAATGGATAAAGAGAAGGAAATAGAATCAGAAAGTGTACAACAGGGAGATAAAGGAAAGAAGGGGGAAGGCGAAGGCGAGAAGAAAGCGAGAGGCAGACCAACGAAGGCGGAGGAGTTAGCCAAATTAAGAAGAGCGGACAGTACAGGCTCGGTCAAGGAATTTTTTCAGAAAAGTGAGAAAAGGAAGAGGGAAGAAGAGGTGGAGGAAGCAACGAATGCGGAGGAAGAAATTCTAAAAGAATTTAACGCACAAAGAAGGGTCAACAGATCACCGCCGCCCAAAATCAAAAAAGAAAAGCAGGGAAAAGAAAATATGGCGACGGAAGAATTACTGGAGAAGGTTAAAGAAATTTTGAAGAAAATGGAGGAAGAGGGAGAAAGAAAAAAGATAAAGAGGAACAAGAGAAAGAAAGAAAAAGAGATAAAGAGGAAATAAAAAACGAAATTAAGGGACTGAGGGAGGAATTGAGAAAAAGCGAGAAGATATGGGAAAATCAAAGAAAGACTCTGGAAGGAAGAATTAAGAATTTAGAGGAGAAGGCGGAGAAGATAGAAGTAAACATGTCAATGAGTGAGGGAGGGGAGATAATAAGGAAAATGAAAGAGATAGAAAGAAATATGGAGATGGCAAAAAGAAGAAGGAGGAGAGTAAACATAATTGTAAGAGAAGAGAAAACAGGAAATGAAAAAGAAAGAAAAGAAAAAACCGAGAAGTTGATAGAAGAAATAAATAGATCGAAAATGGCCGTCGAGGAAGTACAAGAAATTGGACATGGAGAGTTTAAGATGAAGGTACTGAGATGCAGAAATTGGGAAAACAAACGAGAGATAATGATGAGAAAGAAAGAGCTAGGAAAGAAATATGGCTGTTTCCTGAATGACGACCTTACTAAAGAAGAAAGGCAGATACAGAAAGAGTTAAGAAAGATAGCAAGGGAAAAAAGGGAGGCAGGAAAATGGGTAACGGTCGGTTACCAAAAAATATGGGAGGATAATAAGGAATGGAGATGGAACGAAAGCAAAGAAGCGCTAGAAGAAAGGGATCACTTTCGCAGATAAGAAAGAAAAGAAGAAGGATAAAGAAGGGTTAAGAATGATGAACGAGAGAAGGAGGGAAGAGATACAAGAAAGAAGACAGGAAAGGTCTAAGGAGATAGAAGAAAGGCGGAACACACCAGAAGAAACCAGAAAGGACGAAGAAAGTATAAAGGAGGCAGATGAGGAAAATATTAGAGGAAACGATATAAAGGAAGTCGAGGGACAAGAGAAAAGATATATAGGAGCAGAGGAAAGAAACGACGGGGAGAGTGAAGAGACGTGGAAAGTGGCCTTTTGGAACGTAGCTGGTTTATCAAACAAGGATAAGGACTTCTGGGAAGGGATAAAGGAATGGGATGTGATTGTGATGATGGAGACTTGGACTGATGAGAAAGGATGGGAGAAGGTGAAGGAGAAGCTACCGAGAGAATATAGATGGAGAGTACAGATAGCAAACAAGAGGAACAAGAAAGGCAGAGCGTGCGGAGGCATGTTGCTAGGAATAAGGAAAAACATAGAAGAGATAAAGGAAAAAAGGGAGACGGAGGAAGAAGGAAAAATCGAAGGTAAGATAAGAATAGGAGAGGAAGTATGGAGAATAATAGGAATCTATGTAAACAACAATATAGACGAGAAACTAGAAGGTTTGAAGGAAAGGACGGAGGAGGGGGAAAAAGGAGTGAGGACCATAATAGGAGGTGACTTCAACGCGAGAACGGGAGAGGAAGGAGGATGGGAAGAGGAAATCGAACGAAGAGAGGAAAGAGGGAGGAAGTCTAAAGATAAGAAGATAAATAAAGAAGGCAGAAAGTTACTGGAGTTTATCGAGGAGAGAGGATGTATGATATTAAATGGAGGCACGAAGGGGGACGAAGAGGGAGAATATACATACACAGGGGGAAGAGGTGAGACAGTCATAGATTACATAATAGGGGACGAGGAGGTTAGAGAAAAGGTGGAAAGACTGGAAGTAGGAGAAAGGATAGATTCGGACCATCACCCATTAATACTATGGGTGAGAGGAAGCTCGAAGAGAAGGCAAAGGAGGAGAGGAACTGAAAAAATGAGAAGAAGGGGAGTATGGAATGATGAAGGAAAGACGCAATTTAGGGAGAAGTTGGTCGCGATCGGAGGAAAAAGAGACCTGCAAGAGGAAATAGAGGAAGGAACAAGGAAGATAAGAAGAGTGATTGAGGAGAACGAGGACAAGAATGAAAGAATCAAGAACAAAAGAGGGTGGTGGGACGAGGAATGTACGGAGAGCAAGAGGGAAGTGAGGAGAGAACTAAGGAAATGGAGAAAAGGGAAAGGAGAGGCAGAAAGATACAGAGAAAGAAGGAAAGAATATAGGGAAATGTGTGACAGAAAGAAGAAGGAGGAGAAAGAAAGAATGATTAAAGAGATTGGAGAAGCGAAAACGGAGGGAAAGGTATGGGAGTTGATAGGCAGAGTAAGGAAAAGAAGAAAAAGGGTGAATGAAGAGATAAAACCGGAAGAGTGGAAGGAGTATTTCATGGATCTGATGGGTGGAGTGGAGAACAGAGTGGTAAAGGGAGAGGGAGACAGAAGTAGACAGGAGGAAGAAGAGATAGGATTAGAAGAGATAAGAAACGTAATAAAGAAACTAAAGACGGGAAAAGCAATAGGCAATGACGGAATACCTAACGAGGCATGGAAGTACGGAGGAGAAGAAATGGTGAAATGGATATGGGAGGTATGCAAGCGTGTCTGGAGAGGTGAAGGCTGGCCGGAACAATGAAAGGAAGGGGAGATAATCCCATTAGTTAAAAAAGGAGAAGGGCGAGAGGTGAAGGACTATAGAGGAATAACCATCATGTCTTCGATGTACAAAATCTACACGGCGATACTGGCGGAAAGAATAAGAGAAGAAGTAGAAACGAAGAATTTGATCCCCGATAATCAAACGGGATTCAGGAAAGGAATGGGAACGATGGATCAAATATTCGCTTTGAACTACCTGGTGAACAGACAAATAGGAAAAGAGAAAGGAAAGATGACGGTGTTTTTTGTGGATCTGAAGGCTGCCTTCGACTCAGTGAACAAAAGAGTATTAATCAAGGCAATGAGAGAAAGAGGAGTGAGACAAGGACTGATAGATAGAGTAGAGGAAGTATTGAGGGAAACAAAGAGCAGAGTAGGGAAAGGAGGAGAGAGTGGTGGTTAATTTTGGACGGCGAAAGGCCTGAGACAGGGATGCCCACTAAGCCCAATATTATTCAACCTATTAATCGCAGACATAGAGGATTATATAAAAAAAGGCGGATGGGGAGGAGTGAAATTAAGAGGTGAGAAAATATACACGCTAATGTATGCAGATGATATTGCACTGCTGGCAGAGGAGGAGCAGGACATGAGATCAATGATAAGCAGGTTAGAAAGATATCTAGACAGAAAAGGGTTAACTCTGAGTATAGAGAAGTCAAAGATAATGAGATTCAGAAAAGGAGGAGGAAGGAAGAAGAAGTACGACTGGAGGTGGAAGGGAAAAAAATTAGAAGAGGTTAAAGAATTCAAGTATTTAGGGTATACGATGAAGGAGAATGGAGGGCAGGAGGCGCATATCAGAGAGAGAAGAAGGAAGGCAGCAAGAGTAATGAGGGAAGTGTGGGGGATAGGGAAGAGGATGTGGAAAAAGGACTGCAAAAGAAGGATCTGGCTATACGACACACTGATATGGACAGTGATGGGATACGGGGCAGAAGTATGGGGATGGAAGGAGAGGAGGGAGATAGAAGGTATTCACGAGAGATACCTTAGATGGGTACTTGGAGTAAACTGGAGGACGCCGGGATATATGGTCAGAGACGAGCTAGAAAGAGAGAAGATGAGAAGTAGAGCAAGCAAGAGAGCATGGAAATTTGAAAGAAAATTGGAAGAAGGTAGAGGAGGAGAGATAGCAAGAAAGTGTTTGGAAGAAATGAAAGAGAGATGGAAGAGAGGAAAGGTAACAGGGAGATGGGAGCAGGAGAGAAAAGATTACTTGGAAGGGATCGGAGTAGAAATGGAAGGAGGAGAGGAGTTGGAGGAGGAGGAATTGGAAAAGAAGGAGAGAGACAAGGAGAGACAAGAAAAGATGGAAAAGATCGTAGGATCGAAATACAATAGATGGTATAAGAGCATAAGGAAGGACGGGATCCCGGACTATCTAATGAAGGGTTGGGAGGAAGCAAGATGGAACAGGATTGCAAGATTCAGACTGGGTAACGAAGTGAGGGAAGGACTATATTGGGAAAATGAGGAGGACAAAAAATGCAGGATGTGTGGGAGGGAAGAGGAAACATGGGAACATATATGGGAGGAGTGCACGAGATGGGTGGAGTGGAACGGAGAGGGATGGCAGGACGTGGTGGGGAGATTACTTGGAGAGAAGGGGGAAGAAGAGAAATGGATGAAAGCAATAGAGGAAATGAGAAGAAAGGGAAGAGGGAAAAGAATAGAAAGGGAAGGGGGAGGAGACGATACCCCCTTGAAAGAGGACCAAGGAGGACGAGACAGCGAAAGGACTGAAGGGAATTTACAGGGACATGGACAATGACAAGGCAGATAGTAGAGAAAGGAAGGCGAGGTAGGTATAAATATATATATTCATATATTAGATTGAATGTACAGAGCTGAGTATGCCGTCATATTACGCCCTTAACTCGGGAGAAAGAGGAAGTGCTACCAGAGGCGAGTACAGCAAAAATCAAGGCGGATACGCAACACACGTCGCCGCAGCAGGTAAAAGGGATTTGCGGCAGGATCGAGAGATCGATAGAAGGGAGTAACAGAACGAGGTGAGAAACGCACGTGGCACAGAAAAGGTGAACGGCAATAGAAAGTTATCGGCGATAGCAGAAAAAGTTTAACGGAGGAGCAAAGGTAAAAAGCGGCAGAGAGAGCTGTCCACGGAAGTGAGGGGAGAGATAGGAGGAGGACGGGAGGATGAGCAAAGCAGATCTAATAAACAGAGAGGTTAATCAGTCTTTTGTTTCTATTCACAGATATCGAAGACAGGAAAGAAAGGAAGGATGAGTAGAAAAGTGGCGATAACCGTCGATAGGGAGGTAATAGAGGCTATAATAGATGAGCGAATGAAGGAGTACAAGAAAGAAATGAAAGATCTGAAGATAGAGCTGGACATGATGAAAAGAAGGATGCTCAGATTGGAGCAAGGCCAAGGGAAAAGGAAGAGAGAAGAGAGCGAAGAGAGAGGGGGTAAGAGAATATGGTGGTACAAAGACAACGAGGAGGACGAGGAAGAGAAGAGAAAGAAAAATATAATAGTCAGAGTCGAGAAAGGGAAATGGGGCGAAGGAGGCTCAAACTGGAGCAAGATAAAACAACTGTTAACGAAAGGACTGAGGGTGGAGGTGGAGGTGAAGGAGGTGAGCGTATTGGGTCAGAGAGGGGAATGGCTTACAATCCTGCTAAAGATGGGAAGCGAGGAGGACAAGTGGAAGGTGCTAGATGCGAGAAGAAAAGGTAGTAGGATGAGCGTAAAAATGGACGAGGACAAACCTCTGGAGGAGAGGATCAAAGAGAGAAAAGAGAGAGAGAAGAGAATGGAAAGGAAGGAGAGGCAATGCAGAAAACCGAAGAGTACGGCGGAGGATGAAATTACAAAAAAGATGGAAGAGAACCTCCTAATGATTTCAGACGAGGACAAGGAGAGCCCGGAAGAAAGAAGCTGGAAGTGGTAGGGCGGGGAATAACTTAATAGCATGTAAAGGGTTGGGTACGTCCCTAAAAAACGCCAATTGTAAAGGGTTGGGTACGTCCCTACAAAACGCCCTTTGGACCCCATGAGGGTAATAAAGTACTAATACAATACAATAAACTTTATCAACGGGTAATAAACCCTTTAGCGTACAAGAGAAAAGAAAAAACAAGAACAATAAGATAAAATAAATATTTTACAACACAATATGGAGAAATTCCGGTTACAAAAGAGAGTAGACGAGAAAGTTTTTGTCAAAAAGTTGACACAGAGCCACCAAAAAAGTCAACCCTATTGGAGAAATTACTCGCAGATATTATTATAGCCTATTTACACACGACGTTGCGCTATACAAAGTACGGTGATACTCGAGGTGGAAGATGGAGAGTACCGTCTTAATTCTCTAGTCGGGATGTTAAAATAGATAGACGTTCCAACAAATCCGGACAATCAATAGAGTGATTAAGAAGCTTAAAAATAAACGTAAGATCAAAGGTTAGTCTCCTATTTTCTAACGATAGCAGATTTTATCTATCCAATATAGCGCAGTATTCACGGCAAGTACGCGACATGGGATTACCTAGCCGATAAGCAGCCATACGCAGGAATTTGTGCCGCACACGTTCAATCGATAATTGTGACGACATTCGAAATACGGAGACCAAACTATGGAACGGTATTCCAACTTGGGGCGAACTAACGTACGGTATAATAATTTTAAAATGGTTATATTCTTAAAAAATATACCCCATCGGAGGATGAATCCAAGCGTTCTACAAGCAGATGAAACTATCGATCGTATATGTGTATCAAATGATAAGTCCGCACCGAACAAGACCCCGAGATCTCGAGCTTCGCGCACCGCTGACAGAGAGGTAAAAACCATCAAGAGTACAGTTATATAAATATGAGTTACGTCTACAAGAAAAGTGTGTAACAAAACATTTAGAGACGTTAAGCCGAAGACAGTTGCTCCTACACCACCAGGCCTCAAGTTGAAATATAAATCATGTTGTAATAAAAGCGCATCACGGCAGGTCCATTAATTTGGCGGTATAATTTAAGGTCATCGGCATGCAGTAAGAAAAAGCAGAATTTAATAAAAGCAGCTATGTCATTGATAAATAAAACAAATAAAAGAGGGCCAAGATGTGCGCGAGCCCCGCGGAGCACTCCAGACAAAACATTTATACTTCTGGAGAAGCTATTATCAAACTTTATGACTCGAGAGACCCGTTTGATAGGAAGCAGGATATCCAACGCAAAAGAGAACCTCCGCAAACCCTACAGATCGAAGTTTACACATTAATATTGTACGATTAACTGAGTCAAAGGCTTTTCTAAAATCGGTATAAACTGAGTCAACCTGGGGATCCACTCTCAACAGCAGAAGTTAAAAAATCATAGCGATCAACAAGATTCGTCGTTGTCGAGCGTCCCGGTACAAATCCATGTTGTTCTTTTATAATAATGTTAATTTTATTTATCGTATGTGTGTAATCGCAGCTCTATTAAACAAGTCCTATCGAAGAACACTCTCGACGATTCGTAAGAGATTGTAAAATAAAGTTCAATTTATATTAACTATACTTCATATTATATATAAATGTAATTAAGTTGGTTGAATTACGGAATTACACACATCTACGTTGAATAAATAATTATACGTTAGTTCTTTTATTATCGTAGCTGCACACGTGTGTGTGTGTGTGCGCGCGCATGCGTGTAATTACCTATGTAACAATATCGTTAAAGGAACTGTGTGTACTGGCGCGCCACAAGGAACGAGCATCAAATATCCAAAAAATAGGAGGAAAGTCTGCCAACTCGAGCACAGTCACGAGAATAGTCAACATATTGAACAAGTATACGTAAGGGGCAATTTGGTACGGTTAAAATACCACCACAGATCATCGTTATCGCGACAGTCGCATAATCCTGGAATCATAAACGGTTCAGCTTCGTTATACAGTTATCTTCCCGTAGGGATATGCGATTAATGCGATTATGGTGTAAAACTTTTCTATACCGTTACATTAAGCATCATTAATTATCACCATAATTAAATCTGCCTGACCATAAATGTGACAAATGTGTGCATAGCGTAACAACTATTTTTACGCGCAACGGATGTCGCTGCAATAGTTTGCACCGTTTCTCGCTTCTCGCCTAGCTTCTCGGGATACAATCCGTGATGTCTTTTCTTACGCACGGGCATTTCTTCCACGATACTTTCCGATTGATTTTCAGTATCCGAGTCCGAGACTCTCGTAAACCGTCACGATTGTTCGCGCGTCTCGCTTCGTCTTCGTCACCTTCCACTCTCCGTGACCAGCAATGTACTATCTACAAGATATTTTCAAAAATAACAGCTATAAGAAATTTTATCTCATAAAATCGTCACATAAATATACTACGTTTACGAATTATATACCATAAGCATCCCTGTAAGCAGATGCCTTCGCGTACAATACATAGAGCGGTGACGCAAGCAACACGAAGCCTTTCGATGCTCCTGGCGAATTTTGTCCAACGGCAATCCAAGACTTTCTCGCAACGGTTTGCTCGCCTGAGAATATGAAAATTAAGTTTGACACGTGTATAACAACATTAATAAGGGCATATAACATTTCGTATATTTTCTCACTTGCAATATAAAACGCAATTGCGGCGCGAGATTATCCAAACGAGTCTGTTTCGTTTCAATACTGGACGCTACCGCCTTTTTACTCTCTGTCAATTCATCGCACAATGCCGCTAGTTGCTTTCGTTGCGTCAGTTCAATTCCACAAACGAGCCAGTCTCAATCGATGAGGATTATTCCGTGTTATTTCCTAAAACATGTTTCCGTTTTGTATGTGGGTATGCGTATGTGTTGCCAAAAGAAAAGAAAAAAAAACACAATTTCACACTCAAGTTATCACCGTACAACTTTCGTATACGTACAGGTCGTGAGATACTTTGTGAAGCTTCTTTATAAAATTACTCTTGTGAAACAAGTTGTATCAATTCATCTTTGGATCTAGAACAAACGAAGCAAAATTATTTTATTTCGTTTAAAGAGATAACGTTAAAGAGAGAAGAATCTAAAGGTTCTTTTGTATAAAGATAAAAAAATTTACTTGAATCGAAGACATTTAATAACTTTTTTCTTCAAATGCATTACTTGGTACAATAAATTATGTAAACGCAGGTGTCTGCTATCAACGCTATTAATTCGTTTTCCCGGAATGAGACTGCTGGATGTCTTCGCACAGTGCCCCCCCCCCCGTTACAATTCGACTCCGTTTTTACAAATTTTACCATATTCACATATCAACATATTTACCATTTACCTATTATTCCGTGAAATTATTCCAACTACGTTTTTGCAGCTTCCACCATATTCGTACCGTTCCTTTTGAAATGATTCCAACTCGTTCCGTCCTGTAAAAAAATTCGGACGGTCTATACGCGTACGTATATATATATAGGCGACTCTTTTTCCGTTGCTCCCGCTGCTGTCCGCGTTCCCCATGTGCGAATGTCGGACTTCTGCCAGAGTTGTACGCATGGCCCAGAAGTGGCACAATATTGGCTGCCAAGACTTGATGGGTGGCACTGCCCCAGTACAGATAAACCGCTAGATCAGTATTGTGCCAGTCTCGGTGACCAGTACTCCCATGCAACCATACTCTGTTCTGAGGCGAGTCTCGTCTCAGGATTGACCGTGTATAAGGCCAGAAATGATATTGATCTACGGCCGAAAGTCGGCTCAGTACTGGGGATGTATTGGGTCGACTTAGAAAATTTTCGCTCGGGACCGGAGGTAACAACCGCGCAAAAGCAACACGCCGCGAGAGGACTTAACTTTTTGCTCGAGCGGCGCCGGAGGTAACAACCGCACGAAAGCAACACGCCGCGAGGGGACTTAGAAAGCTTTTTGCTCGAGCAGCGCCGGAGGTAACGACCGCGGCGCGGAAGCAACACGCCGCGAGGGGACTTTTCGCTAGAGCCCACGCCGGAGGTAACGACCGCGTTCGTGCCTCTCGGTTACAAGTACCCCGAATTATGGTATCATTCGTCTCGCTTCGCGTTTCGCCTCCGGCGCCCGTAAGCGACCGTGCGTAAGACCGTGCGTCGCCGATCGCTCGGCCGGCCGGTTGGGTACTATAAGAGGTTCGGTGCGCTCGGCGAGCCGAGCGACACGAGCGATACGTACAGACGTGCAAACGCGTTTCGCTTGGTCCGTACGAATGTGTAAAACGTTTGTGGAATACGTACACGAAAGGGGTACGTACGACAAAGTCGATGCGGGGAGCATCGTTTCCCAACCATATTCCGAGGCGAGTCTCGTCTCAGTACTGACCGTGTATAAGGCCAGAAATGATATTGATCTACGATCGAAAGTTGGCTCAGTACTGGGGATGTATTGGGTCAACTTAGAAAATTTTTGCTCGGGACCGGAGGTAACAACCGCGCGATAGTAACACGCCGCGAGAGGATTTAGAAAGCTTTTTGCTCGAGCGGCGCCAGAGGTAACGACCGCGGCACGAAAGCAACACGCCGCGAGTGATATGGCAATCAGTGTTGTCCCCGTACTAGTACTCTGTGTCGGGCCAAAGTTGGCGCCAAGAGTTAGCCCAATACTGGCAATCAGTGTTGTCCCCGTACTAGTACTCTGTGTCGGGCCAAAGTTGGCGCCAAGAGTTAGCCCAATACTGGCAATCAGTGTTGTCCCCGTACTAGTACTCTGTGTCGGGCCAAAGTTGGCGCCAAGACTGGGACCCGTGTTATCATTCCGACATTGCCCCAGTAATGACCCCGATTTTAGCTTGTACTGGCCCAGAATCGTCAGCCAGTACTGGTAATTCTGGCACCAGTACCAAGCCAGCACTGAGCCTTTTTGAAATTCGCACATGGGTCGTTTCGCTGAAACAATAAATAGCGTTAAATCGTTTCGAAAGAAATTTGTAAAAAATCGTAAAGCGTGGCCACTCTTGGTCGGTGCGTCAATGGGGTGACGCACGCTCAAGCCTCGCCACCGCGTCAAGGTAGCGGCCACATCGGCGAGGGGGGAATGGGAAGGATAGGGAAATTGGACGAGGGAAAGGAATATTAGAGGAGACTAAATATAATATTCATACGCATCATTGCACGCATACTCATATCTACCCAGATAACACACCGTGGACGTCTCACACAGACATGCATCGTAAGTCTAGTTTTTATTACTTAAAATATTTCAAATAGTGCAAAATATTTCATTTCACAGGATTGCCCTCCATTAGAAACGAAGTGACACGCAACGATATCACTCGCGCGTGTCGTCACTTTTGCACGCTTCGATTTTGAAATATATGAAAAATATCGTTTCACAGGATTGTCCTCCATAAGAAACGAAGCGACAGGCAACGATATCACTCGCGCATGTCATCACTTTTGCACGCTTCTATTCGTAATGCAGCGATGTACGTATATATATATATATATGCAGTTGTGATATATGACATAATATATGATATATATATCGAGAATATATATATATATATATGTATATATACAACATTATACATATGTGTGTACACGTATGCATTTCGTATCATCAAACATTTGTGAAATATATGAAAAATATCGTTTCACAGGATTGTCCTCCATAAGAAACGAAGTGACAGACAACGATATCACTCGTGCACGCTCTATCCTAATAACGCAATTTTAAATCGCGGCACAATTCTCTTACTTGCTCCAACATGTGGCGGTGCTCCTCACCGAAACCTCGGCTGTGTTTTCCTTGAGCCAACTCAACCAGTCGGCGGCGCAGTTGTTGTCGCGTGAAATCCGCGAACACGTTATAGTGCCTAGCGATGAGGCTGTTCCACGACCCTAGCTGGTTCGGTGGGATACTCGTCTATAGAGCGTGCCTTATTAGAAGACGGTCCATGTACGGACTGAATTCTTGGCTCCTCGACACGGTACCCCGCTTTTTTCTAGCGAGATCCGGTGATTCGCCCGAAGTGGTCGAGTCACTCGACTCTTGGTCGGCCACAGCAGCGGGAGAACGAGAACGACTGCTGCCGCGGCTGGACGTTCCCGGAAAAGCTCCGTCATGGGCGTAACGCGCGGTGGAGCGTTTCCTCCGGGTAGACGACAACGGGGTCGAGGTGACCAAGTCCGAATCGCTCATCTCGATCGTCGACAGTCGCGGCGACGGCGACGGCGACGGCGGCGGCGGCGGCGGCGGCGGTGAGCAGCAGGAGCGGCAGGAGCAGCAGCGGCTTCTTTCTCCTCGTCCGAAATTGTGACAATCGAATCATTGTCTTCCCATTCGTCATCCGATAATATCAGAGGAGACATATCGTCGCATGTATCCTCACTCTCCATTTCGGAGTCGCTTGACAGAAGGACGCACACGTCGTCGGTGACGCGGACATTGCAGGGCGGCGGCGGCGGTGTAGCATCTCGCAATTGTACGACGGATACCTCGGGACATCGTTCTTTCAAAAACGCCAGGGCCTTTCGCATCATTTCGAGCTTCATCCTCGCGGATTTCGGAGAACGCGAGTAACCGAAAAGCAGAGGGTCGGCTGGAACGGTCAACGTCGACACTATTGTCGAACTAGACGGTGGCGGAAGAGGATCCCGGTCGCTCGCCGTCGTCGACGTCGAAGGAACGTCGTCGACGACCGCCCGCGTCTCGCCGATGACGCAAATCTCCGGGGGAGTCGGGGGATGTTCGGCGTCGGACATTTTTCGCGTACTCTAAACTCGCGTCTGTGTCCACTAAAGCGTTCGACACAAAAGTGCGCTTGGAAGCACTTTGAAAAAAAAAAAAAACACGAGTCACTCGATCCGCGCGTACGACGCCTCGCGGTAACGACCGCGGCAAGTCTGCAAAAAAAAAATAACTCGAATCAATTAATACGCAATCGAACGCGATACAATTGTGAATTTGTAGTCACAAAAGATATTTTTTAAATATAGACAGTTCAAAAATAGAAAGTTTCAAAATATCGCAATTAAGTAATCAACTCGTCTCAATCAATAGATCAAAGGTAAACGAGCAATTGTTTTTTCAATATAATTAACCAGGCATTTATGAGTTTAATATATATACACTCCTCACCAACAAAATTGAGGAACTTAAATTATCTTAAAAACTAGGCAAAATTGGAGCAGCTGTATCTCGGTTAAAAATTAACGAAATTTAAGTTTTAAAAAAGGGTTTCGAAGCTCGAAATCTCTACTTTCAGAAGATTACTATTTTCTTTCAGTTTTCGTGAGTCAGGCAATTTTTACACACAGAACATTGTCCAGCTCGTGGTTTCTATATTCGTAAAAATTAGCAAACTCAAAGAAACTAAAAGAAACGAGCGATCTTCCGAAAGTAGAGATTTCAAGCTTCAAAACCCTTTTTTAAAACTTTTATTTCGTTCATTTTCAACGAAAATACAGATGTTTCAAATTTGCCCATTTTTGAAGATAATTTAAGCGTTCATCCAATTTTTCGGCGAGGAGCGTACAATCGCTTTATACGTTCATACAATTACAATATCGTATCAATTTGAATCACACTAGAGATTTTACCATTTCACCACTGTTCCTCAAAATTATTCTAACTATCGATTTGAAGATTTTCCCATTTCAGTACTCTTTCCAAAAATTATTCTAACTATCGATTTGAAGAATTTATCATTTCAGTACTCTTTCCAAAAATTATTCTAACTATCGTCTTTAAGATTTTACCATTTCAGTACTCTTTCTCAAAATTATTCTAACTATCGATCTCAAGATTTTACCATTTCAGTATTCTTTCTTTATAATATTGTATCGATTTGACTATCGATTTGAAGAATTTATCATTTCAGTACTCTTTCTCAAAAATATTCTAACTATCGATTCGAAGATTTTCCCATTTCAGTATTCTTTCTCAAAATTATTCCAACTATCGATCTCAAGATTTGACCATTTCAACACTGTTTCTAAAAATCATTCTAACTATCGATATACAGATTTTACCATTTCAACACTCTTTCTCAAAATTCTTCTAACTATCGTCTTTAAGATTTTGCCATTTCAGCACTCTTTCTCAAAATTATTCCAATTATCGATTTAAATATTTTCCCATTTCAGTATCGTCTTGTAATAATAACGGTAAGAGAAAATGTAACATTTCTTTATATTTAATATCAATTTGTAAACAAGTTTCGACGTATCTATTATTATTTAAGAAATTAATCACGAAATTGATCAAATTTTGAGAATAGTGAAAAATTTGAACATATCTATGAACGGTCTCACTTGTTTAATTCGACAAGTCATTCAAAGGCTAGATATTTTTGAAAAAAATTGTGATTCTTTAAAAGTTGAATCTGTTTGGGACGAACGCAATACACTTGAAGTTGTTGCTATAGAAACTGAAGCTAGCGTTAAAGAAGTGGAAAGCACGATTAAGAATAATTGCGCATATAAAAAAAATTTGGTAAAAATGGTATATTATTACTTGATCTACTGTGAATCTACGTTATTCAATATACACTATATGTATATTAAAATAACTTAATTTCTATTTTTCGTAGAAAACAAGTCTGACGCAAGTTACCAGCGCAGATATAAAAAAAACAATCCGCATTAATATTTAACATAATCTTAGGACTGACGAAAAGGCTGAAAAGTACAGCTGGTTAGGACAAAGACATATATATAAGGCTGCATTTCAAAATTTGCAGATATCGAAAATTTTGTGCGAGGAAATTTCTTTCGTTGCTGCAGAATGGTTAAAACGTGCAAAAACAAAGAGCACAAAAAAAATATGAGTAAGTTTAAAAGTCAATAAAAAATTTTTTTTTTTTACGTGGAATTTTTCCAACGCGATAATTTATTACATACAAATTGTTCGAGTGTTTTAATCGACTATGTTACGATCAAAATAGTTATTAATATAATTGCAACATGCTCTTTTCCGTGGGTCTCTGTTGTACTAATTTTTATTTCTATTTCAATTAACGTTCTATATGTATATAAGTATATATGTATATGTATGTATGTATGTATGTACACACACACACACACACACACACACACACACACACACACACACACACACATTTTGTCCGTATATACCGTTAACATATGTAATACAATGAAAACTAATCTTAATTTCTCAAAACCGATCGCGATTATTTTTAGGTTGCAAATAGGTGTGCTCAACCCGTCGCATAAAGTCTCGCAAATACACGTCACTACAACGTTTCCGTCACCAAGAATTTGGCTGTTACTTACGTCACACAGAGCAAGGTGGCAATTGAGACGTCGTTGTAACGTAACGCGTCACGAATTAACACGTCACAATGACGTTTTTAACAGGGTACCAGTATGCCGGGGCAGGGCGACGTATGAAATGGCGAACGACAAATACCAGCATGCAAATTATAAAATTACTTGCCGTTTATGCGGTTGCGTTGCTTCTCTCGCTTAATTTTTTCGCAAATCTCCTCGACGTCTCTCCGCGTGGATCTCCTTGACGTTTTATCCGTGTATGCGGTACCGCGCGCGGCAGAGCGAAGGCACACCCCGCGTTCGCGTTGAACGGTGAACCGCGCGCGCGCGCACTCGCTCTCGGCACGATCCAATTATTCTTACGTTCCGCACACACGAAAAAACACTGTTAATCAACATCCACGGATAATCGAATCACTATATAACTTTTATCACAGCTCGCGTAGAACCGTATGCGTGAAACTCGACGGAGAGAAACGCAGATACGCATAAGTGAATCTCGAATAATCTCGATCGCTGTGACGTAGTATACACTCTGTGTACCGGTCGCGACGGAGAGATCACTGCGTAATCCACGTACCGTTCAAACGTATAGACATGGTTCGCTAACGAACATGAAGATGGCGCCCTCGCTGCGATGCGTTTCCGAACGCGACACGCGTGCAGCGCCCTAGTGACATACCCTAGGAGGACCTTAGGGACAGAGAGACAGAGAGAGAGAGAGAGAGAGAGAGAGAGAGAGAGAGAGAGAGAGAGAGAGAGAGAGAAGAGAGATAGACAGACATGGCGTACGCATCGTCAATCGCAATTTCAAATTTAATAAAGTTTTCGCAATCTCGTAAACGTTAGCTATAAATTTGACAAACGTCGGTCTATTGGAAAATAACTCGAGCTTGTCGAATATCGTCAAATTTAAAAATGCTTACGTATCTTTTACTTTCCAACGAATGACTGCGAGATTACACGGCGCGCGAGATTAATCGCAGAGGTTCAGTAACATTCATATATACATAGTTGTAGTATACGAACGCTAGCGTAACTATATAGATTGCAATGTAAAAAAGCGGGCGGACGGGCTTTCGCACAACGCGTAATACGTATAAGCATAAGATAACTTTTCCATTTCCTTAAGGTGTAGTGTACGCACACGTGTATCGGGGATCTCGAATGATCGAGGCGACACGCGACGCGACCGCCTGGCGCCCGCGGTAGAAGAGGGTGGGGATAGCGCGCGTCTGAATAAGACAGTGCGCGCCTACGTGTAACGTGTAACCGCGCCACACGTAGCCAGACCGCCAAAACGGCCAGCCGCGCGAGATTCGCTATAATTATTTCAATTGTGAACAATGGGTTCTTACGGAAGCAAGTCTTCGTCGTCGACGGAACCCGCGGCGGCAACGACGTCGACGATCACCGCGACGACAACAACATCGGCGGCAACGACGTCGGCTGCGACGCCGTTGTCTTGGTTTTTTTCGGACCCGACTTTGCCAATAGTGTGCCGCCAGGGTCCAACGACGTCGTCGTCGACGACCACCACCACCTCGACGACACCGGCGGCTGCGACAAAGCCGGTGGTAATGGTGTGCAAGCAAACGCAGTGGCAGAAATCACCAAAGTCGAAGAACATCCTGAGACCGTCGACAATAAGCAGGACGTCGCAGCCGACGTCCAAGACTTGGGCTGCGTCGCCGCCTGCGAAGCCCGGAACCATGGGAAGGCACACTCAGTGGGACGATCCCACTGAGAGGCCACGAAAGAGGCCGCGCAGAGTACGTTAACGGTTAAAAATTAATAATTCTCCACAGCGCAAAAAGGAGGGAGAGCACTTAAATTTATTTAATTTGTTTGTAATTTACAAATTTTTTCAGACAAACAAGCGCAACGAAAAGGCGCCACCGACGACGAGGAGACCGACGAGGTATTTTTACGCAAGTAAAAATACCCGGTCAACGCCCGGTAAATTTCATCAGGGCGACCAGCAGCAGCAGCAGCAGCAGCAGCAGCAGCCGCCATCGACGTCGTCGCAGGCGCCGCCTCTGTCATCATCAGGCGGATCCCAACCGACGGCGTCCACTGCGCCGTCGTCGACCACAATATATTACGTTCCGATGATGCCACCTGCTGCTGCTGCTGCGCCGCCGTCGGTGCAACATTATGCCCCTCCGGCATACCTACCCCCGACGCCACCATCGGGGTACTTTTCGCCGGGCGCTACCGCGCCGCCGCCAAGTTACTTCCCGCCGGGCGCCGGATACGCGCCGCCGTTTTTCCATCATATGCCGCCTTATTGAAAAAAAAAGGGTAGGTAAAGTTGTCGACCACTCTATGTACGCAACATGCGGCTACGTGTCAAATTATTAATAGATCGCGATATCTTACACACAAAAATTTATTTATTTCTAATAAAAACATTGTATTTATTTGTTATGTTTTTTATTTTTCAGATGCGGTGTTGCGGCGGATCTTGTTCGCGTCGGTTTTGCGGCAATCCGTTTTTTTTTATTTTTTTTTTACAATTAAGTTTAAAATTAAGTGTAAAATTATTTTTTAATTAATAATAAATAAATTTATTTCTTTAAAACATTAATAATAAAAATAAATTATTTATCAGACTGTAAAAACTTTTTTTAAGACTATATATTTTCTAACCTCTATATCTTTACTAACCTACTAGCATTTCTTTATCCAATATTTTTATATTTTTAACTTTTCTAATGCTTTTTATTAACTTATTTATTATATTATTGTTGCTTTTACTCTGCAAAATAAAATTCCTTTCATTAAAATTATTTTTATACACTTAAAAAGTCATGGCTAGTTACTAGGACCTCATAATTTGGACGCTGGGACAATCGCATTTTGGCTGGTCATGTATATCGGTACATCGATGTCTACTACATTTTTATTTAATTTAAATAAAATACCGCCAAAAATATAACTTTTTTTACTCGTTTAAGTAAAAAATAGTTACAACTTCCTAAATAAAAAAGTTTTTTGTAGCATAAAATTAATTTTATGCGTTAGATTTAAGATTTATTATCTTCGTACGCTCGAGTGGCCAGTTATCGGTACTTTTACCTTACTAGCTTTCCGTCGACGTGATCTCGCTATAATCTCCGAGCTGACAGGAGAGAAATGCAGACTGCATATTGTTTCACATGCGTTTTTATACATCACGTAACATCGTTTTGCATATATGTGTATGGTTATCCACGTAGAAAAAATATTTTTCACGGTTTAAAATATAAGTTTCATGTCCATAGAGCGCAATCGTTTCTATAAATTTAATTCTTTAAAACCGCCATCGAATTTTTCTATTTTTTTCTTTTTTTAACAATATCTATAGGAAACGGAAAGAAAACGGAGACTTAATTGTCTTGGGTTTTGCGATGTCTTTTTTTTTTTTTTTTTTTAACAACTCGCAATCCGATTGTATCGACCTTGCAATAAAGAAGCGCGGTAGCGTGTGCTTAACGCGATTTTCTCTGGAAAACAAACATCGTTATCCCTTCCGGCGCGGTACACGATCGAGCCATTTTCACAGATACCACCGGCCGCTCGATTCTGCCAATCTCTCTTCCATGAAAGACACTCGAGGAAGGATGCCATTAGGATCATGCGCGCGTCCATTGTTCGTCGACTTTCACGAAAACTTTTTTTTCTTTAGCTTTTCGCAAACCGATGTATTCATTTGACAGTGTATAGTTTCGCGAAATTCCCTCAATCGTTTCGTCATTATCAATTCAATAAGAAGAAACGAAATTACGAATTTTCCAAACAAGTTTCTCGCGCATATAAATTACACAACGCGTAACATATAAGAGACTTATCTATTAAATTTTTGTCACAAAACATTTAATAAAAATATAATAATAATTAACAAATGTTATCAACTTGGAAAAATGCATTAAAAATATTTATATTACAACAACAAAAATATCTGTCGCGGTATAAATCAATTTATAATTATATAAAGTTAAATTTTAACCAGTTTTAAACAAACAGTACTTTTTCAAAATTGATAAATCTAATAAAATTTCAGTGAGAATCACGCATAAAACGGTCACTGTATATTCGAGGCAAATAAAAGGAGGCAAAGCGTGTCCGCGGATGGAGACGCGATGGACAGCAGGCCTTATCTCCCCGGAACGAATTCGAAATACATTCACGTCCCGTACGAACACAAAGTACAGTAGAGTGGTTGCCGATTCCCGTCGGGATTTCCTCTTCCGTTCGCCCCTCGGCCGTCAGAATCGAAATGCCGAATACACCCTTACTACCACACCCTTACGCACCACCGACTTCCGATTTACGTTACTCCCGCGACCGCATGCGGTTATTCCTGCGAAGGTCAATCGTGCCTTTCTGTTAGGAGAGATTCCGCGGGGCGCGGCCACAGAACGCGCCAGGATTGCAAAAGCCTTTCCTCAACCAGAATTTCACCACAAAATTTCAGTTACAAAATAAAAGGCGGGAAATGATAAAAATGACGCGCAGAATATTGTTATTCCAAGCAGGCATTGTTATTCTAAGCAGCTATAATAATATAATACATATATAACGCTTTACGGAACCCACGGATTATAAGATAAATAAAATGAGCTTATAATTTTAAATGTATAACATCAATATGCAGTTATTATTAATTATTAATAGTATAAAAATTAATAATTACTAATCTAAAAAATTGATCGTTAGCAATATAAACAAGATTGAGGAGCATTGTACGACAATGCTCCTCAATTTTGTCAGCAATCTCTATTTTTCTCTTCTTCATCTCATTCTACATCTCCATCTCCACTTTTATTTTCACACTTGCATTTTTTACCCTTGCATCTTTCTCTCAGTTGTATATCGGTATCACCAGTGTCACCTCCAGCAGGATCTAATATGCAATAACAATTAAGGTAAATGTCCCTATGGCCGACACCTATAAGGCCGACCCAACAAAAGAATGGCGTTGTCAAGCGTGACAAAAATAAATTCGATAAAGAGTTTCATACTGGTGGATAGCTTCATCCATGCACTTTCCAAAAATCGTAGGCTCAATCCATTCCGTCAAGTATTTTTCTAGATAGAGAAGAATAAAGGCGCACTAGTGCGTGCCCCCTCTACCGACCAGCTGTGTCCAATTCCGACCGGGCATGTCCCCATTACCGATTACCTTTTTTCAGAGCATGCGAGGCGGAGGTTTCAACCGAAAAGTAAACATAAAAATGAACATAAATCAATGATAAACATGAAAAATACACATAAGTCATGAAAAGGTATTTTTATCAAGCCAAACCTGGACGACGACGACGACGATGGCGATGACGGTAACGACGGCGACTCTCCGCGCTTGGCAGCGTACGAGTCGCTGCTGAGCTGATAATTGCTCGCGCGTCGCCTGTCCATCCTGAACGGAGGGAAACGCTCGCGGTAACAACGGCTCGCACTGTGCCAGAGCTTACGCACGTAACCGGTACCGTGGACGTGGACGACACGGAGGGCCGCGCCGAGCTCGTGAATCGCCTCCCGCAGGTAACCGAGAACCGAGAACGTGATACGCGTGCGGCGACAGCAGACTGTCGTTGACGAGCAGGGAGTAGCACGCGTACACCACCAGAAGCAAGGTGAACGCCAGCGCCAGGATAGCGCCCCAGGCGTTGTATATCAGCACGCACCCACACGTCACACTTAACAACACCACGGCGCCGCGACTACCGAGATCCCACATAGTACTGCCTCTAAGCGGATAACCTCTTAACCTCCCCATGTTTGAAAAGAGCACACTCACCGCAGCCGTCGGAACGTTGCCACGAACGGTGAGATCATCGATATATTAGCTAACTTTCTTTACTTTGACATTTTTTTTCTTTAACTGCTCTTGCCTTTTCCTCGCCTTTTCTTCTCGTTCCAAGCGTTTCCTTTCTTTTTCAGCTTCGATGATACTGACGTTTACGTGTACGGTACTGGGGATATGCAGGCGTTTTGCTGTGTCTAACCTCGACCATCGAATAAATAAAAAAAATGACAGTTTTTGACTAATTTTTTTTTTCGAATATGGCAATCAAATTGTAACAAACCATTTAACGCTCGGATTATTCCTTACAAAAGGATTTTGAACGAAATACGGACTATTTAGGCGACCGACAATTCCTAACCTCACTCTTAAGAATACGCGTGGATGGTGACGTGCGGCAAGAAATGCGAAAAAAAATATATTTAACTATTGTACTTACTCTGCACGTTATAATTCTTTTGTACTGCACGAATTCCTGAATTTTTCCACTGCACTAATGAACGTGTTGTTGAATCAGCAGCCTCGTAAACAACGTTTCACGTCAAAAAGGTCGGTAGAGGGAACATGATCGGCCATGGGGACATTTACCTTACTTAACTATTTATAGGAATCTATTACAAATATCTTGCTATTTTTTTTTTAGCATTACCATTATCTCGTCCCGACGTAATGCGCTTCGTTTCGTCTGAATCTTTTAATCTCATCCTAGGTGAAGTTTCCTGTAACCAAAAAGAAACGTATGTACATCAAAATGTATTTGTAACATTAGACAAGTTTTATATTATTATATTTGGAATGTTCCGAATAATATATAACTAAATTGGAACACGATAATCTCTTTGAAGGAAACGATAAATCAATAAGTTTAATCGATGATTTAATTCACAAACGTAACGAAAACTAATTTTAAGAGTATACAACAACAGTGTAATCAATACCTCGTAAATCCGTTTGATGCGTTCTTTCTTCTCGTTGATGGAGTTTCGTCTGCCTTTATTCCAAATTTGAAGAACGGTCCAAAACCGAAATTAATAGATCCGCCAATCCAGAAAAACGGTATCAATATTATACATACGCAGAAACTTAAGAAAAGAGCGATTACGACGGGAAACTTGTACACAAAGTTTAATCTACCTGCGAAACAATGCACAACACACAGTTAATAATCCAATAATGTTTGCATATTATTGACATTGAACCAAATTCAACTTACCGGTAGCGTTATCTATGAATTCAGACATAACTGATCCAAAGTACGATAAAGGTTGGACAAAAGTCGTAGTGACAAAATGGGTCAATGCAAATGCCGGTGTCACTTGCAATCTAGGATTTGTCTTGATCGTTTCATAGTATCTTTCGCAATCGTTCGTAGCTGTGCGAACAGATTTTCGCTTACATTATAATGTATAATAGTGTTTTTTTTTTTTTAAATGCATTACATATCACAGATACTCACAGGATGCAATCTTCTCCCACATCTTGTCCCACAGACTCATTTTATCCGGCTGGCAGGCAATTGGCATTTCGGCAAATCGCGCTTGTGCCGCCATTAATTTAATTTCTGCTTCCTGCGAAATAGAAGAAATTTTTAAATCAAAAATTATAATTTATAGTCATTATTTTATGCAAAATATAGATATGTACGTTATCTACTTAATTTTTAATATACGCTACACAAGTTTTCGCAATATGATCGATATACAAATGTATATACTTAAAAGTGTACATTTTTTTTGTGATAAAATAATATATAAATTACCTGTATAAGTCGCCACCAAATTATGAAGAAACTGATTACAAATATAACATCGATCATGAGAAAGATAAGTAAGCCTCGAGACCTGCATCTTTGTCTTCTCAAAATTATTGAACTAGCTACGAGTGTGAAGGCGATTACAGTTATGTCCCACTGTGACAGTTAAGAAAATTGATTTAGATCCACATCGCTAAATACATAAACTCAAAATGTGTGGAGGTATAATCTTATAAATATTATACACAAATACTATTATTCTTACGTGTTCATTCATAAGCGTCCAATACTCGGATGCTTTGCTCGTAAACAAATTGAAATGATAAGACGCCCCGGATAAAAAGACGGAAAAGACGGCCATATAATCACACGCCGAGTATGCGGATCGCTTTATCGCATTTTTGAGAATTCTGTCAACTTTCCTTATAGAACCTTGGCCGTTTACAAAGTTCCGAAGGTACTCGAATTGCGAAGAAGACGCTTCTATGTCAAGCCTTCCAATTAATCCGTCGTCAATTCTCTGCAAGAACAATTTGTCAATTTGTTTTATTATACATATATACATATACGAATAAGAATGTACATATTGACTTTGATGAGTAACATAAACTTGTACGTGCTAAATGATTTTAGACTACGCTCTTCGATTACCGACACGTGACAACTATACTTGCCTGTATCGCAAGATTTGATAACAATATAGCGATTAAACGTTTATAGAAGATTGCTTCCCGAGTATTTCGTTCGTCTAGTTCTCGACAGCTGCTGCTCGTCGATGGCTGTGCCATTGCATCGCTAAGCGATTGTCCGTTCTTTAGCCTTGTCTCTGCAGCCAAACTGCAATTTAAGAGGAATCAAAATAACGATGTATCGACTTGTCTAAAATTTTACATCTTATACGGCAGACATAACATGCGTATACCTAGACGAATCTTCTTCGCTGGACATATAGAAGAACGAGTGTATATTTCTGAGCTCTGGATGAGTGGCTCTAAAAGACATACATTTATATAGAGTATCCAAAATAAAAATACATTTACATGTGTATTATTTGTAATACAACAATATGCGATTAATAACATATTTATATGCATCCGGGGGACAGCTCTTGCGCGATTGGTGGATCGTTTTGCTTAAAAAGATATAAGGAAGAAAGTATCGCGCGCGCAGCTTAGGAAGCAATATTGTGCCGCATATGTATGACGAATTTATTTTTGGCGGCAAAATGCGCACCAAAGTGTCAAAATACTCACGTATCAGGCGTCGTGACATCATCATCATCGAATGTATAAGCCTCCCGACGGCAATGAACATTCGAGAAAAGCACACACAGGTGAAATACAATGTAGATTGACAATTGGAGGACGCGTGGAGGACGCGCATGTCGATGCGTCGAACGCTTTCACGCGTCTTTGGGAATGTCTTGAAAAATAACGTTTTTTTTTCTATCGTTTTGAAAAACTCAAGGTACTTACACGGAAAAAATTGTCCGATTGTCGCAGCGCGAACCGCGGATGGGTAATTCGCGTTCGCGATTGAAAGCAGGTGCTTTCTTCTTTTGGGACGGCTGCTCTCCCAAACTGCGCGACGCGGCTGTGATCCGAAACCGTCGGTAATGCAGAGTTGGTAATTTGCATTACCAGCGCGCTTTCGGGTCGCTGTTGTCGTCGCGCAGTTTGTGGGAGAGCAGCTGTCCCAAACGGGGGAGAGCATTTGTTTCTAGTCGTGAGCGCGAGGCTCGTCTGCGGTTTGCGCTGCAACAATAATCCAAGAGCGGCCACGATAATCTTTTTCTTCATTTATTCGAAATAAAATACCGTTTTTAAATTTTTTCAATTTTCGGACTAACGTTAAAAATTGTCTCCTTTTTTACAATTTATACCATTTTTAAACTTTTATAAAATTATTCCGTCTCGTTAACAATTTCTCTCATTTCCGGTATCCGATGCATTCTTCTAACATTATTCCGATACATCGTTGGCTTTCACAACGAGAGAGACAAAAGTGTGCGCTCTCCTCATTGGCTGACGGTCGCGCGCAATTGAAGCATATCTCGTTGAAACCGCATACAACTCTCGTCGAAATAACACGTTATCGCGCCCTGAATTGACATACGTTATCGGCTCGTAATTATGTAAAATGGTACAACCGTTGGGTGTGTAGATTATGATTAGGTAGAGAGCGCGTCAAGCGTAAACGCGCTTGGGCTACGCTATGCGCGTTTTCGACAAATATCGCGATTCGCGTCACGTAAGCGGCGCGGTATACAAAATTCACGATTCGCGAATCCTATTAGCGAATAGACGCGCGCCCTGGTGCGTAGAGCACCCCCTGCGGCCTAGTGAGTCTAGTAATTTTTAATCCGTGTTCGCAAAGCAGCGGCAGCGGCGGCGGCGGCGGGAGTAATTACATGCGCGCTTTCGTCATTCGACGCGCCACGTTATTACCCACGTTTGTCTCACGCATCGTCAGAGATCATCGAACCATTCGAACCGCGTGTCTCTCGATCGTCTCGTATCGTCTCGTCTCGTCCGTATAGGTACGTACTTGAGATATTCCTGCTTTCATTTAACGCGATTTATTACATTTATCTTTTATAAACTCGTACGTAATTTATTTTTTTTTTTACTTTTCAGAAAACGTAACGCGAACCAACGACCATGGATGAGCGAGTGGACCGCGAGTATCCGCAGGCGATCGTAATCACCGACGACGAGTCGGACGACTCGTCCGTTGATTTTTTTGCGGCCGAGCATACGAGGCTGATGGAAGTTTACGGTGTGCACACTCGGGCGACCGAACAAATGTCCCGAATTTTCGCCGGTGCATCTCTTCGTCGTCCCGCGCTGGCGGCCGCCTCACCGGCGGGACCTGCTGTCGCATCACCTGCTGTCGTCGTCCCTTCTACAACTTGCGCCGATCCGCGGCCCATTTTACGCGACGAATGCCACGTCGCGAGCTGCAGCTCATCGGACGAGAGCTCGCCGCCGCCGCCGCCGGCACAACGGAGACGTCCCCCCATCGAGCTGGCGCCGCCGTGCGGATAATCGTCCGACGACGACAGGACGATCGAGGAACAATTGCGATCCTTCTTACGTCGATCCGAAGCATTGGATCGACGTATCGCACGTCGCGCACAGCAGCAGGTGGAGCGGCGCCGTCGACGGTACATCGATGGACAGCGTCGATGGCGTGAGCGGCAGGAGCGGCGGCGAGCCTACCGCGAGGAGCTGCAGCGGCGGCAGTAGCGAGCCGACGACGAGGAGCGGGAGCGGCGCCGTGTTCTTCCCATAGGGTAAGTTGGTGCGATAAATGAAACTGGGGGGGGGGGGGCTACGTATCGCAAGCGTTTCACAATTTTTTACGTGTTTATCGACGTTTTTTTACGTTTTTTTGCAGGCCTCGCACGCACACGACAGAGATGACGAGAAGAACGGATCCGCGCGGAGAGGACATGTACTCTTAATTTTATAATTTTAAACATATATGTGTGATATACTTTTGATTTCATTTGATTCTATTATTATTTTTATTTACTATATGATTTTATTTTATTTTATAAATATATACATTTCTTTGAAATTTTATCGTCCATTGTTCATTTCTATTCCCATATACAGCGCAAGAAACTTTTATTTCAGAAATATCTATAAAATGGCCAGTCTACGATGAGTCGTTAGTCGTAATCACAGCACGCTGCTGGATCGTAAGTCAGAAGTCACGAGTCGTTAGTCGTAGGAAATTTGCATGTACAATGAGTCGTAGCGGACCAATAATGTCACGCGATAATTTAGCCAATCAGAGATGAGACAATTTTCGTGGCGGAAGATTAAGGTGTTACGCGCGCGCTACGACTGCATTATATCGTATATTTGTTTTTAGTACAAACTTTACTTAACTTAATTGCAAATTTAAAAGTTTACCGTGCAAAATTGTGAGAAGATGATATGGGGAAGACGATTTATTATTAATTTTAACGTCGATGCAAATATGCCGTACATTCAGTTTCATCGTGTATGCGCGGTGTAGGCCCAAGTCACGACGGAATCAATAAGGAAGGAGATTAGTATACTTGACCACTATAATTTTCGCTAATCAAAGCTAATTATTTTCGTCTTTTTGACAGTCATCTTATCACATTTTATCACGTTATCACGTCTTCGGATGGTGGCGTCGGCGGCCATTGCGAATAATCATTTTCATCAACTAAGACATTTTTCACAGCTATTCCAAGAACTAAAGACCAATGCGCGATCACGAAGAATTCTTCGAATATACAAGAATTTGCACTCCTGACCGCAGTTTAATTGGCTGTTGGAAAAAACATATCCGTATTTATTGAAACGTAGCATATGCGAGGCGTCCGTTTCCACCGGAATTGTGCGAGAGACTCGCCGTCACTCTTGGGTAAATAAAGACAATAAGTTTCTTTATCAATGCAGAGCCTAATATTTTTCCTATTACTGTATTTCAGATATCTTGCTCGCACGCTGATAGTACGCGTGGTCGAAGATTTATGGTCTTTCCGCATTGGCCGCTCAACAGTTTATAAGATTATCCCTGCGAGACATGTAACGCAATTATATAAGAGCTCGCTTCAGCCAATATACCTACCACCCAGCGCGACAAGAAAGGATTGGCGCGTAACGTAGCTGATGGATTCTATGAAAAGTGGAATTTCCCTAACTGTATAGGGGGGCACTTGACGCAGGGAAGCGCACATCCGAATTCAGGCCCCAAAAAATTCAGGCTCTCAGTTTTTTAACTACAAAATATTATTTTCGATCGTTCTCACGCGGCAATCTGCGTGATGCCGATTATGTCTTTTTCATGGGTATATAGACATTGCTGATTATGGTACATAGTAATTATATCCGAACAAGGATATTTTATTGTATTAACAATCTTGTTCTATTCATAAAAATCTTGTTTTGCAGGCTCAATATCCGACGGTGGAGCGTGTGGATGCACAGTGACTTTGGTTCCAGCTTCGAACAAGGATCGATTGTGAATTACCTCATCCAGAACCTCCGCCTGGAAGAGCAGATGACGATCCCTTCCCATTTGTCTTTGTGTTTGGACGATGAAGCTTTCCCCCGTTAAAGTTTATTCAATGCGACCTTATACTCGCCGAAGATTCTTTTCACTTACTGGGCGATATAATTCTCAATTTCAGTATATTAAATGTCAGTTTGGTCAAACGCGTATAGGACCCGCGTTAATTTTTGTGACACTGACAAAGTAAAGAATTTGGTAAGTTTTCACATTTATCGCGCGAGAAACAGTTTTTCAGAAACAGAGTTGGATCGAAAGATTTATAAAATTATTTCACGCGTTAAACGATTCAGAGCAGGTAACTCGCGGGTAAGAGTTGTGAAAAATTATCTTGATGCGAAAGGTTTGAAAAACATTTCTATCGCAACATTTTATACGACATATCGCACAATTCTTTCATGGTTATTCTTCAAAAGCATTTCGAGTATTATTATTAAAAACAAAGCGTCAAGTATTATTAAAAGGATCGCGCGCGCGTATCGGAATTTCTTTTTACTATTTAAACCGATTTTTAACTTTTTTTTTCTTAAATCTACTTTTTTAATTTATATCGTTAATTACCACTCCTTTTTTGGCGAGCAACCATATTATCGTCTAGACACGACATTTTGCCGGACGCGTCCAACGACGCCCCTATTTCTCGGAGCGACGTCCCACTATTGTCAGACGCATGCTCCGTTCATCGCAACGTCATCGGGAAGAGGACAGTGTGACGCGCGAGATTCGTTTGGAGCAGGAGCGTGGTGATCGTCGATTGGAGCGGCGCGGCGCCGCCGACCGAGGCAGTGTGGCTTTTACAGTAGCTGAGGGGCAGTGTGGCATTTACAGTAGCGGCAGCAGCGGTGGGGCAGTTGTATACAGTAGCTGCAGCGTCAGCGGGCTGGAGGAGTAGGAGCGCGCCGCCGTTCTTCCTAAAGAGCAAAAGTGTAAATTGACACTTGGCTATAATAGGTATATTACGCGCGTTTTACGCTCCGATAGCGTCAAGTGGACCGCAGCTTTTATCATGCAATATAAACCGACGTTAATTATTTCCACGCGATGACGCATTACGCGCGACGATAGGTTAGGGGACATTTGTCACAACAACGGTACGCTATAGGTAAATTTACGAACTGATACAATAACATTATCGATTATTTACAGAGAGCACACGCCAGGCAAAAAGCAGAAATACAACGGCTTGCGAATCGGTTGATATACCGCGGTCATGACAGACCGCGGTATTCTCAACCTCTTCTCCTAATGTCATCGCACAGTAATAACAATAATTATTCATATATATAATTAACAATTTATTATTATTTTTACAGAGTCATACTTAACCGCGGTGAATCTTCCACATCTTCCTTTCCGGACCAAGTGTCCTTGCAATGACTCTTCGTAAGGGACGGTCGACGGAGTAACGTAACCGTCAAGAAAAAGGACATATCTGAGACAAAATTTTAATTTTATTACAATTGTCACCTGGAACCAATTCTTCTCGCATTAATTACATACATCACTATTTCGGTAAGTATCGTTTATTTTAATATTTCTTAACGGGACAAAAATGCAGTGACATTCTTACAGCGATACTGCAATTCGATACATCTTTCTTATTTTCAGAGACACATCAATTTCCATAACTTTGGCACAAATAGCGTATCATGGTATTTTTTTGCAAAATCTCCGTCAGTGCTGTGTGACGCACAATAATTAGTCTTTTACAACGCAAAGCGCTGATTCTGCATTCTTAAGGCAATACGGTTTGTATACTCGTATCGCGAGACCTGATAAAAATTGTATATATAAACTCTAATATTTTATACTATTCATTAACATTATTCAACATCTGTTTCAGATATAATATAACTGAGAGCGACATATTCTACGCATATGTAAGAGTTTGGAGCAGCAGACCCGGTATAATCAAGCAGCAAAAAACAATTCATTAACAAAGCACGAGATTCTTTTAAGCGAGAGTACATCGTTATCGTCTCCGCTATTAGAATCCTGTGAAATGTTATGAAAATTTCAACGCTCATTCATTTCTCTTTTAGACTTTCCGGGATATAAGTCTTTTACTGTCAAATTAGATATTTTGCAATGCCAATTATCGCCCAGTACAAATAATATAAAATATGCATTATAGGATTCCAATGTTTTACATATAAAAAGCAACACCGTGTATCAATCGTATCGTAGAATTAAAAGCTTACGTTGTACAATGTTTCTACTTACATATGCAAGTGTGTGTTTCTTAGGAAAATATCTAAATGTATACCGTGCGTAGAATTTATACAATCTTACGCACATATATTACTTCAATATGAGTATCGTAATATAAATAAGATATCTGAAATAAGCATTCAATAGTGTCGATAAATAAGAAAATATAATACAATTTTATGTACAGATTAACTTTATTATCAATTTCCACTAAAGCTGTTCGGTATATATTCCAAGATATTTTGCTGCTTAACAACATTATTTAACGCCTATTTCAGATATCTCGTATGCGTATGTGCGCGCTTATGTATATTGGAATACTTATATATTTATGTAATACATGTGTGTAAGATTGTATAAATTCTACACATGGTATACATTGAGATATTTTCCTAAGAAATCTACACACGCATATGTAAGTACAAATATTATACAACGTAATCTTTTAATTCTACGATACGATTAATACATGGTGTTGCTCTCTGTGTATGTAACACATATTGAATCATACCGCGTATTTTATATTACTCGTACTGGACGATAAATGACATTGCAAAATATGCTTCGACAGTGAAAGACTTATATATTCCAGGAAGTCCAAAAAAGAAATAAATGAGCGTTGAGATTTTCATAACATTTCACAGGATTCTAATAGCGGAGACGATAACGATATACTCTCGCTTAAAAGAATCTCACGGTTTGTTAACGAATTCTTTTTCGGTGCTTCATTACACAGCACTGCTTTCCAAACTATTACATATATGCATAGAATAGGTCGTTCTATTGTATCTGAAATAGATGTTGAATAATGTCAATACATAGTATAAAATATTGGAGTTTATATGTGATGAATATATGAGTTTATATAAGTAACTTGTTATTATTATATTTGCAGAGAGTCATACTTAATTGTACATTTTCCACATCTTCTTTTCCGGACGACGTGTCCTTTCAATGACCATTCGTAAGGGAGATAAATTAATGTAATCATAAAGAAAAAGGACATATCAGGAAGTATTAAATATAATTGTAACTGTCATTTGGAACCAATTCTTCTTGGAGCATTAATTAGATACATCATCCGCATTCTTAAGGCAATACGCGGTTTGTATACTTATCTTACGAGACCTGATAAACGTCGTTGTATATATATAAACTCTAATATTTTATGCTATTTATTAACATTTGTGACGTGACATTTGTCGCGTCCGCCGCCCAGGCGATAGCTCGGCCGAGGGAAAGGTCAGGGATGGCGCCTCGACTCGGGTCGAGGAAGGGCTACCCGCGTTAACTAACCTTTTTTTAAAGAACATTCCGTAGGGATGACAGGTGGTGCCGGAGCGTGGGATCACGACCTGTTGTAACGACGATAGTCGCGACGAGGGACAAACGGGCGCTCGGAGGACGCACGACGGAGTGGTCGGCCGACGGGCGGGCCACCGGGACCTGCCGCTGGAAAAGCGCCGGGAATGCCTCGCCCAGCGTAACACGGCCCCGCCGCAGCATGAACACGGGTGCGCCACCGCGACTGCAGCGCGGGTGGACGACCCACACATTCACCCGACGGCGCCCCAACCCGTGTGGAAATTTAGATCCGGAAAAGGATCGGGGCAAGCCAGTTTTCCTATTTACTATCCAAATTCTATCTAGTAAAACTAGTCAGCACCTCGTGCTATGTGTAATTTTGCGCTATCTAGCTCTTGGACATGGGAAACTATCCAAGCACTAGATCGTAATCGGCTACCAATTCTAGCTATATATCGTTTCTAGAAACTATCTAGTTAGCTGCTAAGCCAGCACTACATCCCAAGGCGTGTAAATATGAATTATGAATGCATAAATATCTTATGTTTTAATATAAATATGTATTTATTTATTTATTTTGTTACAATATTTGGTTATTTATTTGGTTTCGTAAAATTTAAAGAAAGCAACGTTCCGTAATTACCCAATCTTAAAAAAAAACTTAAATCGTACTTAATAAAAGTGTAATAAAATAAAATAAAATAAAAAATAAAATACATCAATAACTTTTTGAAAAATAAAAAATAAAAGACATTAATAACTTTTAGGAAATACAAAAATAAAACGTATTAATCATTCACGCATTATCATCCGCTGAATTTCGTTTTGTCGAACGTTGATGGGCTCGTGGCACCCCCCAATCCTTCACGTTAGATAGGACTGCTCCTAGGTGCACCAGATATTCTCTGTCGGATACCGGAGGTATAAGCTGCTTATCAATTTTGTCGTCAATGATGTCTGTAATTGTGAAACAAAACAATTTTTATTCTATTCTGTATGTATTAGTTTATTTATTTTTAAGATTTATTCGTGACCATATGTACTCTGTCTTACCTAGTAAACAAGCAGAAAACTGTGTATCTTTAAATATAAACTTTTCATCGACTTTTTTTTGAGCGTTGTACAACAACGCGATATCGCGGGACAAGTATCTTTTTAATATAGCGGTTATGTTTTTTGTTAATGATTTTTTGTCATCAAACTTTCGCGACAATGCTTGTATCTAAAAATTGGAATAAACTAAATTTAATATCATAGCGAGGACTTCTAACTGTTAAAAAAGACGTCGATACTCACGAATGCTGATCGGCACTGTGCATCTTCTGAGAGCTTCGTGTCGAATTCTATGAACTGTTTATGAGTCGTGAACGGAAGTTGTAATAAATACTTCCTTTCGAAAGACACACTTATAGGCACCGTTTCTGTTGCTGTAGTGTGCATAAGGATCGTTCGCATTTCCTTTACTACTTTGATCAATTCTCGTTGATCATATTGAATACTTTTTATTTCCTTCAGCAGTAACTTTATATCTGTAAGTGCAGTCCGATTCGAAAAATGTGAATAATTGAGTCAGATGGTAATACAATCGATAAATAATGGAGCATATAATGTAATGCATGATGGTGTTACACACCATACTCGTGGATATCCGAAGGCAACACGTCAGATGGTTCTTCTTTTTTGTGCATTTCAGGTCTTGAAGACTTCCTCACAGAAAATTCTTTCTTCGACAGTTTTGTAGAAATTTTGTTTGCTGCTCGTGTGAGACCCGAAGTCGTGGATACATTCTGCACTTTCGACATTGGTTGCGCAAGGTCTATGGATTATCACAATAAATACAAAAATTTACAGTTAAACCCGATCATTCAATCTCACCATCGTCAATGTTGCTATCAAAATCCGACGGACAAGCTCGGCCGGTGTTTGCGAACGTCGCAGTTCTCGGAGACTCGGTTTCAGATACTTCTTTATTCAGTTTTGAATAAATTTTCTTTTGCTTTCGTACAGACACTGAGGCTGTGGAACTCTGATCTTTCGGAATTAGTCCTATGCGTTCTGTACAATATTATATACGAGAATAAACACATTTTATAGCTGTATTATAACATAAACATCAAAACATTTTTACTCGAAATTATGTGAATTAATATTACCATTTTTTTGTGATCGTTTAGTAGACGGTGTCGGTAATATTTTTGTATCGTGAATCGATTGTTGACATTATTTCTGGATCTTGATTTTTTCAACGGACTCTTATCTCTAACCGGACTATCTTCGTCTGAATAGCTTGACGTTGAACAGCTTGAAGGTGTATATTGCACTACGAAAGACACTTGTCAATTACAATTACAGTACAATTATGTACTGTTAAAATTATCTAGATAATTGTAACTGATGCATAAAACTCAAGATAAACGTATTATACCGATTATTTCTGATACTCACGATTCTTAGAAGATTGAGATTCGTGTTCATTGGGTATTATTCGCAAATTAGGTACGTTCATAATGTCAGTTGTTGCTTTGTCTTTACTAGCTCGATCTGCGAAAAAATGTGCAGCATGTGCAGCTTTTTCTTGAGCCTCCTCGGACCCTGTTGTGTATGCATAATCCTCGACATGCAAACGATTCAAACGCTGCATTGCTTCCTTATAATTCGCTGTATATATGTAATTTAGAAAAAAAATTAATTACATGCAGAATTAGAATTGATAATTTTAGTTTGGCAAATAAACAGAAACTTAAAAAAGTCTTGACTTGATACAAATTTGTCAATGCAGTTTTGTTAGAAAGAGAGTAGCACAAATCAGTGCTAGGGAAACAGTATAATGGAAAAAAATTAATTTTCTTGATATCGTCTCTGATGAAGTAATTAGTGAAATGTTGGTGTATAAACTGCACATATTTTATTAATTTAAAAGGAATAGTTAGAGAAAAGTTCATATCGGTCAGAAGAAATTTTATGCTACGACTTTTCTGTTTATCCGACTAAAGCGATTCATGTCCTTTGATAATTATAAATTCAATCAAATGTTTGGAAACACACCTGCACGACCTCGAATGGTGATAGGGTATCGAGGCCACTCGTCCAAAGGATCGAGGGTATCTATAACCATTTTATGCAATAATTTTTCCTTTTCCTTTGTATAAGGTGGAGGCATAAACTTTGTAAAGCATTGTCCCATAATCATATCAAATTCAATCCATTTCGTTGGAACACAGTCAATACTTTTTTTATCATTCTGAATTTGTTCACCGACAAATTCTACCAGTTGATACAAACAAACTGTCTCTCCCATTTTCTAAAACACACACAATATATTTTGAAGATCATTCCGATTCAGTTTTAGTCTATCACTGCAATAGGTTTGGTGCAATAACTTACGGAAACTTATGGCGAATTTTTCCAATGTCCAGCGATCTCATAAAATAAGGTTATGTACGATTCTATAATACGATCTTATAATCTTTTCGTGTTCGGCAATATAAAATAATGAAATATATAATAGCTTATGTGTTGCCCGAATGGCGCACATCCGTTCACACGAGTTTCACGACCGAAGTGGTAATGCCCGGCCTGTGGCAAACAAAACACGTGCACACACGGTGCCACCATGGACCCAGAGGCGCCAGCGAGAAATCCGACTATAGCGGTCCCTACGCACATATAGAGGCGCTCGCACGCATATGAGCGTTCAGCGAATCAGCGTCGCTGAGCACTCATGTACACGTGACGCCTCTATGTATGCGTAGGGACCGCTGATCGGATTTCTGCACTAAGAAAAAAAATATTTATTTAGATTGCTGCCAATATATAGCTTACTTACTTAATATAATACACATATTTATTTAGAATTAAATATTTTTATTTAAATTAAGTAAAAATATCTAATTTTAAATAAATATGTGTATTATATTAAGTAAGCTATTGGCAGCAATGTAAATATTTTTTGGATCAAAATATTAAGAGACACGCGTTAAAATTGTTCTCATCTCAATTGAAATATTTTTAATCGTGAAGGAATGAAATTGCAAAAATGTTTGTTAGACGAGGAGACTTATTGCGTATTTTGAATAGTACCATTTTACGTTGCACTCTGTTTATGTTACAGTATATTATACGCAAAGATGGTCGACTAACGAGTTGCCACATTTTTAGGTCTTCAGACTTGGTGGGATATTTGAAAATCGATTTTCTAATTTTCCAATGATTTCCTTCGATCTGTACGTTTTGGCGATCTACACGTGAACACGTAATTTTTCTTATTGTCATGATAACATCGTCATCGAGAATCACTATATTATTTGGAAATTTAGTCGTCAAAATAAAACCTTTATATTTGAGTCTTTTTATGGCAAATATTTCGTCGTCATTCTGATGCGTTTCGATTTTCAGGACTTGAATAGTAGGTGATATCGAAGCCTTTTTCGATATTATTGCCATCTCGTGCAGCCGTCTGCATACTTGTGCCAGTGGACGATTAGCATTTCGTAGGAGCTTTTTTATTTTTCCGAGAAGGCTTTCAAAAGGAAATGCGGAAATTCTGCTCAAAGTACAATTCATATTTATCACATCGTCCGCCACATGAATAAGATTGTGAACATTCATGATTTGAGAGTGACGCCCGTAAAAGAAACTCATTGTTGAAAAAAAACTCGTTAAGTACTTTTTAGCATGAGCGTTGTACGTAAATGCATACTCACTAGTACACAAAATTCTGCTTGCTACGTGAAACAGTAGGAAATGTTTGTATATATCGAGGTTGAGAATTCTTTTAAGAACGACTGGACCGCAGTACAACAAAAAAAACCGATACTCGTTGCTTTTCCATTTTGCGATGTTGTTCACATCCCTGGGTTTGCGTTGGAATTCAAGTGGTATACATTGTCTCAGCTGCTTCATTAAGTCTGAAAGTTCTGTTCGTTGTCGTACACTCAGTCTGTTTCGTCGCTGTGATCCAGTTAGATTATTTCCTAATATCCAATATTCTAAGAGTTTTTTCATATAACACCTAAGCAAAACAGATGCATGAAGTCTAAAACAAACTTGGATACGAGATTTATAGGTGGCTCGATAGCAAGCAGCGGCGAATTGTGAGTGTGATGCTCTGGTTGAGTTTGTAGTCGAAACGATCGTTCGGTTCTTTTCGGACAGTTCACTTCTGGATAAACTGTGCGACGGTCAACACGTTCCCCTCGAATTACACATCGCTCGCAAGCATAAAATCCTCCATGTCCCTTAACGCACTTTATCAATGATCGTGCTGGCGTGTCGCAAATAAAGCAATGAATTTCCACTTCGTATTGATTCTCGTTTATTATGATTCCCTCGGCGAACAATAAATTTATTTCCTCCACAAAATTATGCAAGTACTCATCAATGCTCGCTGGCTTGGCATCTCCGGCGTAAATCGCCACGACAAACGGTTCGTATATGTCGGGCTCATAATGCACTTTGCATAAAATGGGCCAAAATTGTTTCGTGCTTGATTTGAACAACGGTACACCATCGACGTTGATTTGAAGTAGAATTTTACGATTTTCGTGTAAGTCTTCCTGGACATGCGTCGACAGAGCCTTTGCAATTCCAAAGTATACGAACTCTCCAATGCTTCCATCAGCCGCCTCCATTTCTTGGATATTATATATCGCAGTTCCTGTGTTTAAAAATGTCTTAGCAGATTTGGGGAGATCTGGTATCAATCTTGTTCGTAAAATTGCCAACAATTGAGTCAGGGTATTTTGTCCTACGTTATTCGAAATCGCCCAAATTCGAATTTGTTTTGCTTCATCGAGAACCTCTCTATTTTCATCCTGGAAAATCCTCACTGGCGCATCTTCGTGATTGTCTTCCTCGAGCTCATTTGCTTGCTCTCCACTAGTTCCAGATGTAAATGAATCTTCATCAATGTTTTCCTCAGATGTTGAGTTTCCGACCTCTTGTTCTTGTACTGGATCTACTTCTTCATAGTATTCCGATTCTTCAATTAGTCCAGCATTCCTTTCGATATCTATTAGCATCGATTCATCAGCGGACGACTGACTTTGTAACTGCGGCTCTTGATTATTTTGATTTCCTATTTTGTTGTATTCGAAAAAAAGCAAGATAACATTAATTATGGATAACAATAAAATATATAACTCCGTTAAGGAAAAAAGGCATAATTATTAGGGATTAAAATAAATTATAGAAATTAAAATTGACTCACCTATACGGAGTTCGTGCCGAGATCGTTTTTTCAATATTGCTTCGACATCATTGGTTATAGCACGGTGCTTTTTCACTTTTTCTCGATTTATGGCACGTTTTTCGTGGTTATCCATGATAAAATCACAATTAACTGAAGTGAGGATTGTCCTGGATGAAAATAGAGAGGTTCTCAATGAATCGGGACAAATTTGAATTTGAACGATTTTGAATAACGTACGACAAAATATCCTAATTAGAAAAGAAAAACGATTATCCATAACGTTATGAGTAAGGTTACACATAAGAGGTTATGCTGTGTGTACATATTCACAAATCCCGAATCACAGAGATCAGTTCTAATTATAAAACAAAAATTATATCGCTATAAAATAAAGACGCTCACGTTTATCGAAGATTGACGAGTATTCAGTATTCAGCACGATAACGATTACAAAAATTACTCAGCTGTCGCCAAAAATGCTGCACATCGGATGTCACAAAGCAAACGATAATGGCGCCCTCTCACTATGCGATATACATATTATTATACAGCACAGGTACTGACTAGTTTTCATTAACTAGAATTTGGATAATAAATAGAAAAACTGGTTTGCCCCGATTCTTTTCCGGATCTGAATTTCCATGCGGGATACAACCATAGATTGCGGCTAGTGCCTATCCAAAAGTACTGGATAGCGAAGACTGAACATAACCTCTACGACGAACCATCTCACTCTAAATAGATTACGTCTAGCGCCTGTCCAAAAATATTAGATAGCGAAAACTGGACAGACACTAGAATGAAACCAGTTCTTTTCGAGTGAATTTCCACACGGGAAGGGCCGAGCGGCGCCGCCACGGTCTGATCAGCCGGGCGGAAAACCGCGAGGGGCCCGCGCACAACCAGCAGCCGAATCAAATGTGCCGCGGGAAAATGGCGGAAATCGTCTGCAACGTCGCGAACAGGGCGACGCTCACAACCAATCGGCGGGGCGGAAGAATTGCGAGCTTGAGGGCGCAAGCGCGGGGGTCCGGCGTGGTCCCGCCGAACCGACCGCTCCTCACTGTCGATCTAGCCGCGGACGAGGAGCCACCCTTGGAGGAGCGCCCCGACGCCGCCGAGCAGCAGCGAGCAGCAAATTGTAAGATCTCCACTCCGGTGCTGCCTATTCATTGAGGGCTCGATCTCGGTCGCGACACGGTGCCGGAAAGGCGTATATCGAGTAGATTACCGTGTGAACCGGCCTGATTACGTGTCGTACTTAGCTACCGGCTCCCGCCGTTGTGGATGCCGGGAAGATTATCGCGGCTGCTTGTCGGGATCGCGGGCACGTGGCCGGCCGAGATCGTAGCCAGAAACAGTAAAAGCCCTGCTCGAAAGCTTGCGTGTGATCGGCAGTCAATTCGCGTGTAGCGTCGTGTGCGTCTTGTGAATATTGTGTTTAGTGTTGCGTATTACGGTATATTGTCGCGTGTCGCGTACGGAAGTCCCGTGTGCGTGTCGGGAGGGACCGCGCCGGGCTCCTTTGGCGTATGATTGTCGCGTTATTGTCGCGTTTCGCGTACGGAAGCCCCGTGTGCGTGTCGGGAGGGACCGCGCCGGGCACCTTGGGGTACGTTGAGGTGCATCGTGGGCCTCGCGGATATCTTGCGCCGTGTGTGCGGGCAAATATCGTCGCGTTTGCTCGCATGGAAATCTCGCGAGCACGCCATTCGGGCGTTGCATCCAGTGTGTCGTGCGGGTGAGAATTGTTATGTCGCGTTATGAGAATTGTTGAGAATTGTTATGTCGAGTGTATGAGATTCGTTTGCGTTGGGCGTGAGAGAATCGCCGAGCGTTCGGGATCCGGGGATTAAGACGTGGGCAGATTGACGTTATCGCGGGGTCGTGCGTGGTATCGAGAGCTTCGCTCGCGAAGGGAGTCTCGCGAGCGTGAACATCACGCACTTCGCGCGTGCGGTAACGGCCGACCTGAGTGCCGCGGTAATACCGGCCATTTGAGCGAGATCCGGACTTGGTTTCCCGTTACGATTTGTCCGTTTGTGTTTATTGAACGAAATATATCTAATTACTATTGTTTATTGTCGGGCTTTATTTCTGTGTTGCTTGCGTCACGCTCCTTCTCCACCTTCATCCCTTTCACGCGGAGCTACGCCCTGAGCTTGTGGCGAGATTAAGGAGGAGGACGCTATCGAGACGTGGTGCGCGTCTATAATCGCACCTGGCGCCCAATCAAATGGTATCGCCCAAGACCCAAGATACGGGAATTTCGGTAAGAGAAGTGACTTCGTTATCCCCTTCGAGCTATCGTCCGGTGGTCGGCGGATTAATTTGTAGCCGCGCTCCCTCGGCCAGCGAGACCGAGGGAAATCGGGTTGCACATTATTCAACATCTATTTCAGATATAATATAACTGAAAGCGGCATATTCTATATGCATATGTATAAGAGTTTGGAGAGAGCAGACCCGTAATCAAGCGGCAAAAAACAATTCATTAACAAAGCACGAGATTCTTCAAAGCGAGAGTATATCGTTATCGTCTCCGCTATCAGAATCCTGTGAAATGTTATGAAAATTTCAACGCTCATTCATTTCTCTTTTGGACTTTCCGGGATATTTTTTACCGTCAAAGCTTTGCTTTACAATTTCATTTACCGAGCAACCATATTATCGTTTAGACGACATTTTGCCGGACGCGTCCAACGACGCCCCTACTTCGGAGCGACGTCCCACTATTATCAGACGCATGCTCCGTTCATCGCAACGTCAGGAAGAGTGTGGACAGTGTGACGCGAGATTCGCGTTTGGAGCAGGAGCGTGGTGATCGTCGATTGGAGCGGGACGCGGCGCCGCCGCCGACCGAGGCAGTGGCATTTACACAGTAGCTGAGGCAGTGTGGCATTTACAGTAGCGGCAGCAGCGGTGCATGGCAGTTGTATACAGTAGCTGCAGCGTCAGCGGGCCGGAGGAGTAGGAGCGCGCCGCCGTTCTTCCTATAAAGCAAAAGTGTTAATTGACACTTGGCTAATAGGTATATTACGCGCGTTTTACGCGTTTTTTTGTGGCCCACGCACGAGAGATGGGACAGACAACTCTGGCAGATGACGAACGGCTATCGCAGTTAAAATCCAAACGTTCATATATATATATAATATAGTATAAATATTACTCTATATAGAAACGATCGTATCGTATAGAACCTGAATTTTCATGTAATAAAAGAGACATGCTACGCTGATGCACAAGCTTGTTTTGTACTTCAAATTATTTAACAATAGATTATTATATCTACTTTCTCCACCAGTCACGCATGCATCCCGCATACAACCCGTATTTCTTGATATAAAATGTTTTACATTCTTTTTTTGCTTCTGTATAAAATAGACGTTTCATCAATTAATTCGATATGTCAATGTTTCTACGTTCGACAACGACCGACCTTGTCATATATTTATACTATTTCTATTCTCATATTATATACCGATCGCGTATAATCGGTTAGAAAAATATTTATATAGTTCTCCTGTCGTTTAATCGTGGCCGCTCTTGGTCGGTGCGTCCTCCCCAAGGAGGAGGGAACGCGCACGTTCAAGCCCCGTCACCGCGTCAAGGTAGCGGCCACATCGACGGGGGGGAAGGGAAGGGGTGGTAGAAAGGTGAACGGGTAGGAAAGGAAATATGGATAAAGTTGATGGAAATAAGGAAGAAAAGGAGGGCCAATGACATTTATGACAACTACGCTGGAATGGTGATGTATAGGAAATTAAGTAGGAAATACAGTGAAACATTAAGGATTTGTCGGTGGGTGGGTGGGTGGTGCATTACCGCAGTCTGAAATAAAATACAAGACGATTAAGTACGCGCTGAACGGAATAAACTTTGAAACAGAATAGAGAATGTAAATCTTATAGGTTTTATTTTTTACCGACGACGCTTTCCACTGCTCGGCACCGGGCGTGGATTTGCGGGGTCTTCCGCCGATTCCTCGGTCGACGAGGTTGACGGTGATGATTCGCGTGTGGTGCTGAAAAGAAATATAATTATTAACACGCACGCACGCTTTTAACGAAATAAACTTTCAAACAAAATAGAGAAGGTAGCGTTAGGTTTTAGGTATTTTACCGACGACGCTTTCCACTGTTGAGCCCGCCCGGGCGTGGATCGTCGTCGGGGTCTTCCGATTCCTCGGACGAGGTCGACGGTGATGGTTCGCGTGTGGCGCTGAAACAAAATAAAATTATTAACACGCACGCACGCACGCACGCACTCGTGCACGCACGCGCTCACATACACACACGCACACCTTGTTTTCGCCTTCGGCAGTCTGAGGCGTCGGCGTTCCAGCTCTTCTTCGGCAGCCAGCCACATTTTCCTTTCGGCGGCCCTCTTTTTCGCTGCCTGCCTCGGTGTTACATTGGCGACGAATTCTGGCGTGTAACGCCAGTGATCATTGAAATAATCGTCGGCTTTGTACGGCTTCGGTTGCCAGCTGTTTAAGTCGAGATGCGTGTTCAAATCTCCTGGCCGGTACGACTGGATTATTTCCCGCCAATTGGAAGGCATCATGTCTCCCTTCTTCCACGACATCATAAATTTCTTGGCTGCCACCGACGCCGCCGCTCCGCCACCCGCCCTGACGATCAATTTTTGCAGATCGGCGTCTCTCCGTCTCTCCCAATATCGTTGCCTTCGATACTCGATATATCGAAGTATTTCTTCTATATCTGTAATAATTATGTAAAAAAGATTAAGTAATTTGTCACCGTGTGTTAAATGTGTAAGAAAAATTAATAGCGTTTTTCATTGGCAGAACTAGTGCGCGCTTAGCGCACATTAAAGCCGTTGTACACTGATTTAATATTTAATATTTCAAGTATAACGCAAATATTTCAATTGATAAAATAGCCAATACATATTTTACCAAACAGAGTACGATAAAGAATATTAAGGCTTTTGCCTTAATATGACTTAACCCGTATATATTAAACATACGCATTACGTGGGATTTGTGTACAACGGCTTTAATGTGCACTGAGCGCGCGCACCAGTTTTGCCAAAGAAAAACGCTATATGGGTATATCACATACCGCGTGGCTCGTCAATCGGGCAGCCGCTGTCGCTACCGCTGTCGCTGCCGCTGTCGCTGCCGCTGTCGCTGTCCATCGCTGTACGAAAAACAATAAACGATAAAATTTGTTCGTTAAACTTTACCGTGTAACAAGAAAATATAACAACTATCGAATACCTACCTTTTGCCGAGGCAGCAGGTTCAGATGACGATCACAACAGAGGCTCCGTGGATTCGCACGCTGTAACGTAAGAAATACATTGTTAGAAAAAACAAGTTGGACGCGACGACGAACGACCGTGGATTCGCTCGTAGGATACTCGTCGAGACGAGTAAAACGATACGCGACACGATATAAGGTTTGGATAAACCGTTGAAAAGTTACCTGTATATTTCGCAAGCTTATTCACTTTTCGCCGATGAGGTCACAGCGTGAGACACAATGAGACACAGCGACCGATCAAACACGCGCGGGTACACAAACGCCGTGCGCGGTACCTGACGAGTGCGTTGACCTGTCGCTTAAGATTATTACTCGAAGGGCCATCTACAATGCAGAGTCGTAGGTCGTAGCAGTAGTCGTAGAAAATATTTCCATTTCGTACCGCATACTACCTAATACGGTTTACGCGGCAGGTATCGCGAGCCAATAGGGCGCGTTCAGCAGACAATGCGTCAAATTGGTTTTAGTTTCAAAGTAACAGCCAATCACGTTCGACTGCTATTCAGCTGCTTGGTCTTCTGTCATCGGAGCTGAGCGAGTCGATGAATTTTCAAACGCAACCCGTGTGTCAGTTTTATTATTTACATAAATTTTCGTCTTTAATCGAATAAAATATTCAAAAATAGCACGTCCGACGAAGAAATGTTCGTCGACGTAAATGACGAAGAGGATGACGCGAACGCGCGACGCTTGGATAAAGGAAGAATCGATCGCTTTTGTCAAAGCTAATCCCAACTACGTGTACGCGCGAAAAAGTGGAAGGAATATACCGGCAAAAATTTTTGCAAAGACGACTCGGAGGAGCATCGGATGTGGGGTAGCTCGTCGAATAAAATGTCAGGTGAGTCGCATATATAAATTACTTTGCGTGTCGCGTGTGACGATAAGGTTAGGTTATGTCATTTATAATTTCGTGTAATTTCTGGATATCATAATCACACGCGTATGTTTCCCTGTAGCATAAACTCGTAAAAAGTGAACAGTTTTACCGGTCGAATTCAATATTTCTGAATAAAACTTAATTTTTTCACAATTTACACCAACGAAAGAGATACGCGATCAATATCTATAGAAATCTAATCGAAACACGATGAGTGACATAATCTCATCGCCTGATTTGATTACCATCGCGGGCAAAGATTCCGCCGAAATGTGCTACGTTAATTCGCCAGCGCGGCGATTTGGTAGAGAAAGACCTGAGAGCAGGTCGTAGTGTAGAGCTCAAAAAAAGGGTAAATATGGACAAGAGACAGCGTACATGTGCACCACCCCTGTACGTGGGGCCACAATAATGGTCCCTCTTTACTGTCAATATCTTTATTCTTGACGGACAGAGTATAATTATGCCTCGCAAGTATGTTCTTCGTTCACAAATAAAATTAGTTTGTTTTTATGACATTGACATGTATAATGGTACGTATACATTTCGACGGTTCGGAACTGCCAGTAATTACATGTCAAAAGAATATGAAAAAGACGACGAGTGTTGGACAAACTTCTTTCCCAGCATTTATTCTACCTTCACCGCATCGTCATCCTCCTCTTTGTTAACGTCAAATTCAATCACCATCTTCACAAGCACTTTTGCCACAAGTGCTGTTTCGTAATTTTTCTTTATCGGTTTTAGGTCCCTGTCTCGGATGGATCGTCGCTGCTGCTGCTGCTGCTGCTGCTGCTGCCGCTGCCGACTTCCCGGATCCTCGCGTCACACCGCATACCTTGAAAACAACGACGGACAACGACGGATCGACGCCGATGGGCAAGGAAAGAATTGATTTCGTCACACGATTGTAATAAAACTTTTCCGTTTTCAAATTTACGCCTCGGGGGAATCCATGGATCAAGTGTGAAGGATAAAATAAAGAAAGACAGCTTTCGGGTTACAATATACAACAGTACGACGAAGAACGCGTACGTTTTTCCAACAAAAGGCTTCTCGACGATGGGCAAGGAAAGAATTGATTTTGTCATACGATTGTAATAAAACTTTTCCGTTTTCAGATTTACGCCTCGGGGGAATCCATGGATCAAGTGTGAAGGATAAAATGGAGAAAGACAGCTTTCGGGTTACAATATACAACAGTACGACGAAGAACGCGTACGTTTTTCCAACGAAAGGCTTCTCGACGATGGACGGATGGTGTTTACTACCGCAGTCAGAAATAAAATAGACGATTACGCAGTATATATTTTGTACCAAGTAACAAGTTAGTACAAAATAATTTTAATTTATTTTTCAATCATGATTACAATTGTTTCATTTATTAATTCATTATTTCAAACATGGTTTCGTTGCTGGTCCAAAGTATGACATTAACCCGTATTTTCCTTGACCTCGATTTATTTGTCTTACATACCTCACAATTTTTGCATGGTTCTTTTACATTTTTTATACAAGTTTTTCGCTGTGTAGACCGGGCTAATTTTCTTCCGCGTTTGTCCAATGCCCCTACATTACACCATTCCTCGTGGACTTATTTCATGATCTTCCTACTGAAATCTTTTGACAAAACTATTTTTTCTTATTTTCTTACTTTTTCTATATAGAATATTCTATCTTTTTATATTATGCCTGGTTTCTAGTTTTTATTACCCGATTTTTCTCTCCATCTCTTTTCATATCATCTATTTTTATTAAATTTACTATTCTCCACAGTTCCTCTTTGTTCTCTTTTGCTTCCAACTACACTGTGTTTCTGCTCCAGACAGTCTGCTTCCAAATTCTTTTTTCCTGGTAAATATATGTTATCTTAAAATCATATTGCGATAAATAATAGGTTACATCACCCATGTCTTTATATGTTTTTGCTTTTATATTTAAATTTTTCTAATACCGCGAAGGATCTTCCTATAAGCCGCATTGTTGTCAGTATTTTACCGCTTCTTTTATTGCCAAACACTCTAGATATATAGCTTTTTTTCTTTTTTGCATTTCATTAAGTTTTATCGAAAAATATGCAACTGGCTTTTCTTTGTTATCTGGTTGCTCTTGTTTCAGCACTGCGCCAATACCTTCTATCTGATGCATATCTGTGTATAGGCAGATCTTTAGCAAATATCTCTAATATTGGTTGGGAGCACAGGAGTTTTTTAATTTTCTTTAATGATTTTTTACACTCTTCCGACCATACCCACTTATCATTTTTCTTTAACAGCTTATGTAGCGGATCTAAAAGTATTGGCGTTTCTTGGTATTTGCTCGCGATAAAAATGTATTTACCCCAAAAACCATCTTGCATCCTTTTGTGTCTTTGGAGTGGGGAATTCTCTAATCGAAGCTAAGTTGTCTTTAATTGGTCTTTAATTGGTTGTACCGTCGTTATACAGCCCAAATATTTTATTCAATCCGAGGCGAATGTGTATTTCTTAAACTTTAATCTAAAACCTTTTTTTCGGTTATTGCCGGTAATACCTGTTTTATATGTTCAATGTGTTCCAAAAAACGACGGTGAGTATATCAAGATATCATCGATGTAGTTCACTGCAAATCCTGCTAATCGATCTTTTCTTAAGATGCTACTTAGAATTCGTTGAAAAATTGCCGGTGATGTTTTCAAGCCAAATGGTAGGCAGAGGTCCATTGCAAGTGTCCATCTTGTGTAACGAAACCTGCTTTACTTCTGTCTTCAATTCGGAATGGAATAGACCAGAAAGCTGAGTTTATATCCAGCGTTGTGAAATATCTGCAGTTTCTCGTTTTTATTATCGAATCGTCCATCATCGGGAATGGTTGAGCTTGTGGTACTATTATTTAACTTAGGTCTCTAAAGTCAATGCAAAGTCTACACATTTTGTTTTCCTCTTTTTTAAATGCCAATGTTACCGATGCTGCAAATGGACTGTATGATATTCTTCAATGAGGTGTCTCTAGTCCTATTATAAAATCTTCAAAATCATCTCTTTCAACAATATGTACATCTGTCATTTTTTGCAATATTACAGATTTTTTTACCTCAATAGTTGTTACACCATTTGTTCTTTTCACACCATTAGCCGTTTTTAAATGTATTTTATTCATATCTCTATCTTCTACGCGACTAACTAATTTTCAATTTATCAGTGAGATCTGAGACTCTGAGTCTCACAGATCTCTTTTATCTCCAACTTATCTTCTAGTATTACTTTGATTTTGACTAATGGTGTTGTATCTAGTTAATTATTTCCTCTGTGTTCAATTCTACCTCTATTACTAAGTTGTTTCCTACGACACTAGGTTTATTATTTTCTTTCTTCTTCAACTCCAGCACGACTCCTCCGGATGATATCCGGATATGCCTTTCCTGGATATGCTTAAACTTTCACAGTTGTTGCATGGCCTTTTTTCTTCAGTCTTTTTTTTATTTTCAAATTTCTCTTCTTTCTTCTTTGGAAAACTTTTTTTTATTTACTAAACTCTCATTTCTCCTTACTTCATTTAACAGTTTTGTTGAATCTTCACGTTCTTCTCTGTCTATTTTATTCATAATGAAGTCTGGCAGTCCCACTGCTATAAAAGTCGTTAAATGTTTTTGTATCCATATTTTTATTCATATCTAGCAGAAGTCTTTCCTTTCTCGTTGCATAATCAATAAGAGATCCTTTATATCTAAATGACAAAGCAATCGTTACCGCGTGCTCCATTCTTTATCAGCAAAGGTCTCCAGAAATAATCTATATCTTTTCATTCGATCCATTTAGCGGTAACTGTCAACTTCGTTAACGTTGCACAGAGTGCCAGTGTCTGAAAATACAAGATTTATCCACAAAACAATTTCAATATCTCTATTTTCATTTCATCTCGTGACATAAAATCTTGTAAGTTTTGTTTTGGAAGACTTGAAAACTAAATGGTTCGAAATGTGTACGAATAACATTAATTTTCATAGTTAACGTAAACTAAATAACATTAGTTGTTTTCCATTTACACTCGAGTGATCAATGTCACTCAGTTTTCTGAGTATTTCATACTCGGGTAGGATATGTCGTTTTGTATTTACCTGCTTATTTCGGTGACAAAGCTATCGCATAACGATACAGGTCCACGTACTCACTTTCAATGTTAGTTTATTAGATTCGTTGAAGCACACGGTCTCGATCGGTTGATAAAAACTGAGTCGAATCTCTTCTTCCCAGCATGCAAAAAGAACGTGCTTTTAACTGAGTTACGACGTCACAAGTGAGAATTATCTGAGATTTTCCATGTAAATGGAAAGCAACTATTAATTTGTAATTGAGTAATATTAAAAAAAATACAAAAAACAAACGTACAATTACTAACTTTTTGGAAACAAATTTTAACTTTTTCATCATCGTACACTTACAATGGTTGTAATAGTTTTCAGTAACAGATTAAGTACCATGTCATTTTGTAATGATATTTCAATTATTAATATATATTCTATTACATTCTTTTTAAAAATAACTAATAAATGATTGAACGAATAAAAATAACTGGTTAATCAAAATAACTAATAATTATATTGTTCGCGAAATTGCTGATAAATCCCGACGATGGGAGCGGGATGAGAAGGACGCGCGTGGAGGGTGTTAACGAATTATGCACTTTATTTTGTGTAACTCAGACCTCAGTCTGAGCCGTCTTTAATATGTCAAAATTGTTACAGTCTGACCTGAGAATCGATGAGCGTTGTATAAATGAGAAGTCCTTGTTTGGTTTGTAATCGAGATACAATTATATTAATTGCAATCCTCTTCGTTGGTGATTAGCCCGTGAGCCGGTGAGACACGTGGCGGTCGGCACTCGCGCACGTGTGAGCTTGAGCCGTCGTGTTGATACACCAGAGTTAATGAGCGGTCTATTTCAGTTTATGATACGATCTGTAACAGCGTGGGCACTGCGATGTGCACGATTAATCAGAGTCACTGATCAAAAAACGTACCGAGCACACTTATGCGACTTGTCACCGCGCGGCCATTTGTACCATTGAATTCGAACGCGAGGAAGACGTTGGCGATGAGCGCGCCCGTGCGGGCGCAAGCTGCCGCGGTGATCGAGCGTCGTTACCCGATCGATGCTGCCATCTGATCGGACGGCGCAGCGTTAACTGAATCTCGAACATATATATAGGAGAAAATGGTCTTCAATCGGTCACCAGAGATCCCAGGTTTAGGTCTCTGCTAGAGTCCTATATAAAGAGAGAAGCGCAACCGAGCAATATATATAGCTACTACTCGTAGACAAAATGGCTGCCTGATATCACGTGATATTCCCCTTCTCTTTTATCTAACTGGCTCTTTAGCTCCAGAAAAACGGAGTTCTGTGGCTGCGTTCGCGTTCGTTTTGACGCTTTCAGCGCTATAAGTATCATTCTGTCCTCGTCGCAGATCGAATATCAAACGTAAAATGTGGAGAAGCAGAATGACGCGTGGCTCCGTGTATGTGAGTGTAAAAAAATCGAAAGAGGTTTTCTTTGATTAAAGGGAGGAGGGAGGTTATGTTATACATAGGCTATACCTTATACCTTTTTAATTTATTATAGATTGCCGTTTGAGTTAATTAACTAAAACCCTCAGTTGGAGACACGGTGATAGGCTTATCCCGAACTTAAAAAAAGTTTAAGTTAATTATTTGTAACGTGGAGTCCCAACGTGCTGCTGTTCGTTAATATTTTGAGTTGTAACAAATTTAAGGTAAATATATATTCATATAAAAGTAATTTGATCACAGAAATTTTAATACTGACTTAATAATAAACTGATTTATTTGATCGTAACGTGTAGAATAATTTTGCGAAGATCCAAGAGAAATCCATACACTATTGACAGAATAATTTTTGTGATTAATGTGAGTATTTGTTGCTAATAAAGTGTCACTTGTTTCTTTAAGTCATTGATTAAGTACTATCTTTGAAGATTTTAATAAGTAATTATTTTACATTTCCAGATCAACAATGGAGAAAGACTCGTTGATATCAAATAGACCAGCATATTTGGAACAACTGAAAGAAGAAGCAAAAAGAAACTCGAGAATTATAAAAAAATTAAGAGCCGAGAACAGTGTAAAAGATATGAAATTGGAATATCTAATTTACCAATTACTGTTATTAAAGTTAGTTCAGTGAATACCTACTTTTGTGTAAAAACAATGTTTAATCGATTGATTTACAGAAACAATTTCTACTGAAATCCTTTTAGGCCCGGTTACACCAACCTCTTGGTAAGCTAACTGATAGTTAAATCATATGTCTATCTTTGTCTAATGTGAAGGAAAAACATGATTTAACTATCAGTTTACCAAGAGGTCGGTGCATCCGGACCTCAATCAGATAAAATTTAAGGATCAAAATAAAAGGATCAAAATAAAAAGATCAAAATTGGATTATGTATTTTATTCCAAGATTTGTAATATTTATTTGTGTAAGTTTAAAAAAAAAATTGTGAAAAAATAACATAAACATACTGTTGCATGAATATGATTAAAAGTAAAAATATATTTATTTGCAGTAAATATTTTCAATTATTTATTTTAATCAATTTTCTGTTAAAAAGATTCATTTTTTATAATAACTTTGCTACTGTCCGCATAGTCCCACATGCTACTGTCCCACAACTATAATATAATTCACTTGGCCTTTAAAATACTATTTGTCGGAAATTTCCGAAGAATACGACCTTGGCCATATTTTGTCAAGCATCCAGGTATGCAACATTTGTTGTAACCTCCCATGATGTACGATGCACAGATCACATTATAAGATTACATCACTCAAAGCAGGAAGAAATCCCGTCTTTAAAATACTATTTGTCGGAAAAATTCGAAGAAAACGATCTTGACCATATTTTGTCGAGAATCCAGGTATACAACATTTATTGTGTACTATACTATGATATCCAAACAGATGACATTACATGCCATTGCATCACTCAAAGCAGGAAGAAGTCGCGCCACTGTTCGTCGACAAAATGGCGGAGCCAATCAGCAGCCGATACACCGGTTGCGCTTCTCTCTTTATATAGGACTCTAGTCTCTGCTACATAGCCTGTGGAGGGGATAGGCTGTGGAGGGGATAGGATCGCGTCACGTGACGCTGACGCACACAAGCCAAGCGCCCCGTGTACATGTGCGCTCAGCGCTCGGCCAGCCTCGGCCAGCTAGAGAGAGCAAACATGCTATGTTCTTTCTCTTTCTCTCTTGAACCGGCGCATCGTCAGCCTCGCAGACGAAATACGTATATTAGCGGCTTGACTGTCGCGTGGCTCTTTCTAGATGCGATCAGATGCGATACACTATCATATCGCTTAATGATTTTACAATTTAAAAGTTAAAATTATTAATTAATTAAATTACAATTTCTTGTGTATATAAAAAGTATTAATTTAAAAACAAAACCGAGAACTTGAGTCAGTAAATAATTAACAATCAGCACAGGAGTTGTGTTCGACCAAACTGGCAATTTTATTATTCAAAAGACGCTACGTTTCGATCGCAAAATTCGATCCTTTTCAAGTGTGTATAACTCACAAATATTATTTAGTTAGACATAGTTGCCAAAATATTGAATACATTGAATACAAAACTCGTGGACGACAAAACTAGATCTATTGCATATAAAGTGAGATCAGTTTTTTTGGAAATGTGGAACCACCTTTTTTTGATACCCCTCAAAACCAAGTCTTTCGGTATGTTTGTAAATAAAGCTGTGACATCTAAAGAGATGAGTATCTCATCGTCATTAATTTTTTTATTATTAATAAACTCAGCAAAGGCCCAGCTATCCTTGATGTGTGACTTAGGTTTTGGGATAGAGGAGTGCAAAATCTTTTGGAGGAGACTGGCTACATTATAAAGAGGGCTACCTAACGTTGAGACGATGATACGTAAGGGTAAACCAGCTTTATGCACTTTTGGTAGCCCGTAGGCCCTTGGAAGATTTCCGTTGGTACAATTCAGTTTTTGGTACATCTGATCACTGACGATGCCATTGTCATGCCAAGCTTTGACCAGTTCATTAATTTTAGTTGTAATCTTATTGATTGGATCTTTCGTTATTTTTTTAAGTAGTTTGGTCATTTAGCATTTCGGTCATTTGATTCGCATAAGAGTTCTTGTCTAAAATGACCGTTATTTGGCCTTTATCAGCTTTAGTGACAAGGACATCGTCATTATCACGTAGGAATTTTTTACAGATTGTAAATTCCTTTGTGAAATACCTATCGATGTGATTCATATGTTTATTAAAGCTAAGAAATTTGTGCAGTGAGTTGGTAATCAAACGACGTGTTTCATCAACTGCCTTATCCGGAATTTTGTGTGTTGAATTCAAAATTTTTTATAACATCCAGAGACGCACGCACGCGATCTTTCTTCTCACTTGGATTAATAGGCAGAGCGAAATTGTCACCCAAGCTTAAGAAATTTAACACGTTGCTTGGAATAGATTTCCCACTCACGTTAATTATCCATTTGCTGCGGTCAATGCTCAAAAACGAATTGTAAAAAGTATTTTGTTTAGTCATAATTCTATCAAATTTATTTTTTAATCTAAATCTAGTTTCATCGTCATGTCTATTGATTTTGTAAGTGTTATGCTGGGTCTACAATGCGAGTCACAAAGTCGTGAGTCGCAAGAATTGACCAATCACAGTCGAATTTGAGGAGAATAATCGACTGTGATTGGTCAATTCTTGCGACTCACGACTTTGCGACTCGCATTGTAGACCCAGCATTAGAGTTATAAAAATTAATGATTAGGTCGTTAGGTAAAATAGAAGCAAGTTTTTCTTCAATTTTTTGTGACATTGGATCGCAGAATTTTCAAATCACAGTTAATGTCTTTGATTTTAAGATTAAGTATATCTCTTTGGTAACGTTTATTGAGGCTGTTGAACTTGCGAATAGCATTATTGCTTCAAAAGGCGATGTTCAGTTTGAGGTTGTATATGTATATGTGGAGGTAGGAAGTCATCCCTTCTACATCGGATCAACGTGTTAAATTTCTTAAGCTTGGGTGACAATTTCGCTCTGCCTATTAATCCAAGTGAGAAGAAAGATCGCGTGCGTGCGTCTCTGGATGTTATAAAAAATTTTGAATTCAACACACAAAATTCCGGATAAGGCAGTTGATGAAACACGTCGTTTGATTACCAACTCACTGCACAAATTTCTTAGCTTTAATAAACATATGAATCACATCGATAGGTATTTCACAAAGGAATTTACAATCTGTAAAAAATTCCTACGTGATAATGACGATGTCCTTGTCACTAAAGCTGATAAAGGCCAAATAACGGTCATTTTAGACAAGAACTCTTATGCGAATCAAATGACCGAAATGCTAAATAACCAAACTACTTATAAAAAATTAACGAAAGATCCAATCAATAAGATTACCAAAATTAATGAACTGGTCAAAACTTGGCATGACAATGGCATCGTCAGTGATCAGATGTACCGAAAACTGAATTGTACCAACGGAAATCTTCCAAGGGCCTACGGGCTACCAAAAGTGCATAAAGCTGGCGCCGGTTCAAGAGAGAAAGAGAAAGAGCATAGCATGTTTGCTCTCTCTAGCTGGCCGAGGCTGGCCGAGCGCTGAGCGCACATGTACACGGGGCGCTTGGCTTGTGTGCGTCAGCGTCACGTGACGCGATCCTATCCCCTCCACAGCCTATCCCCTCCACAGGCTATGTAGCAGAGACCTAAACCTGGGATCTCTGTCGGTCACCTGGTCTGAATCGGTCACTCGCTCCATTTCATAAAAACCACGACACTCGTCATCGTGCCAACATTGTTATTATGATTAGCTGTCAATAGTGTCCCTAACTTTACTATCGGCATAATGACGAGTATTGATGGCCGATTAGAGACCACTTTCTCGTAATTAATAATATATTACTGTAGTATATTATCGTGCGCGCGTCGGCGGGTTGCCGTTCTGCCGGCTTCGTCGGCTTGGTACGCGTAACATTGGTTGCCGTTCCGCAGGCGCGGTTTTTTGCGTGCGCGGTCTGTCGACCGCCGCAACTGTTAACAAAGTACTTTATCTGTTATATTCTAAGAATTGTGAGGTTAACGATTAATGCAACAAACTGTACTGTTTTTCAGATTTACGCCTCGGGGGAATATGGATCGAGCGCTAAGGAAGAAAGGGAAAGAAAAGTGCGCGCCAATGACATTTGCTATATCTATGCGAGAGCTTTTATTCCACGGTTGCACACGGTACACAATGTGAAATGGTACGACGGATGGTGTTTGCTATCGCAGTCTGAAATAAAACAGACGATTACACGCGCATTATATTTTGTACCGAGCAACAAGTAAGTAAAAAATAATAGAAATAGAAAAAAATAGAAAAAATTATTGAAATAGAAATAAATGTTTTATTTGTTTATTACGTAATGTATAATGTATTGGTAGAAAGATAAAAATGTATAATGATAATAGAGTACAAAATACAATAGAATAATAATACGAAAAATTTTGTCGCTTTTCATGTTTCGCCTCCGCTAATTCTTCGTCTTCCGTCCTGTGAACGAGACGCAGCAGCTCTACTTGCATTTGCCTTCTTCGAAGATAACACACAATTTACGCAGGATATCTCCCAACTGCTCCAGGAAATTGTCCACCGCACATCCTTCTTCGGCTCGCATTTTTGCGAAGTAACCGCTGCAATATGTCGTTACGCAGTGCCTGCGCATCGCGGGATCGCGCTGTCTTCCTGTAACACAAAAAATTCTATTTGACGCATTCAAAGTAATGAATTTTTCTACATTTTCATATATTGTTAAACAAAGCTGATTGTCCATGAAAAAAACAACACAATTATAATACGAAGATGTATCCATTATTTATGAAAATGTATGAGACGTGTGTCGATTATTATCAATTATTCAAAATTAGCTCACTTTTTTTCACTGGTCTACAATTAGCCCAATTTCCCGTTCTTTCAGGATTGTCTGGCGTGCTACAAGTTATTGGAGAAGACACATTACATTCCTCTAATTCCAAATCGTTCAGGATCCGTGCATTATCTTCATCGCGACATATGTTCCGTGGTAGAGAGCTCGTTGTACTAAAATTGAACAGCAAAGATATGTAAAAAAGTATACTTTTTCATATATATTAAAGCCTATATATGGAGGGGTAAAAGCCATAGTGCAAGTGGTGTAAGTTAAAATTTTGTAAATATTGATTCGTGTACATAGTAGTGATGGGCGATCTCGATTCGATTTTCAGGAAATCGATCTTTTTCCTCCCAAAATCGTGTTTTTTAAATTGATTCTTTTCTTTTCGATTTTAGCATGAATCGATTCTTTTAATAGAGAATCGATTTTCGATCTATTGATATGTTTATTGTTATTCTTTGAACAGCTTTTACTAGAAACTTTAAAACAACGATGAGCGGAAAAGCTGTACGTTCATTGGATATAAAAGCACTAATCACGTTTTTCAAGCATTCTGTTATTGCTGCGGACGAATTACGGAAATATAACACGAAGAAATTAATTCAATCTGTTCCCACACGATGGAATTCTACATATTACATGTTGGAACGATTTATCGAATTATCAGAAAACATCACTATAATATTATTGAAATTTCCCAAAGCACCTCCAATGCTATCAGCCTTAGAATTACAGCTTGCCAAAGAAGTTATTCAAGTTTTGGCTCCTATCGAAGCTGTTACAAAGGAAATATGTGGCGAACAGTATGTTACGACTTACGAGTAGCAAAATAATCCCACTAATCAACTGCTTAAAAAGAAAAGTGAATACTTTAAAAGATGAATTGACATCAAGTACAGCCATACAGTTGCTTGAATCTCTTTCTGTCAACATTAACATGCGATTTGGAGATATAGAAAATAACACTATGTTAGCTGTATCAACTCTTCTAGATCCTCGATTCAAACTTCAAACGATTGCATTTTAATAATCAAGATGCCTGCTTACAAACTATAAATAAGATAGTCCGGCAAATGGAAAATGTAAATAACGATATGTTCAAAGAAAATAATACAACAGAAAATGCAGTAATGGACAATCAAAAGAACTCTTTGTGGTCATATCATAATGAACTTGCTTATATGGAGCAATTAAACTGCAATGATACTGAGGATATGCCGACTGACTTCAAACATTACCTAAACCAACCAATTATTGGGTTACATGAAGATCCAATTCACTATTGGCTTTATAGTTGTAAGACAATGTATCCATTTCTTCATGTCATTGCAAAAAAATACTTATTAATTGTAGCTACGTCCGTTCCATCTGAACGTTTGTTCTCGAAAACCGGAATTATTGTTACGGAAAAACGAAACAAATTATCGTCTGAACATTTACAGTGTATGCTATTCTTAAACTCCTTATCTATGCATGAGTGGAAAATTGAATAAAAATGTTTTAAATAAAAATTCTTATTTTTTCCTTTTTTTAATATCTTTACAGTTACACAATTATTACCGAAACTCTTGACAGTTGACACCCTGAAGGCCTGAATTGTTATGATGCAAACTTCTGAATTCTGATTTTTATTTTAAATCATATATCACTTTTATATAATTTATATCAACTTAGGACTTAGGACGGACACTTAGGCTGATATTTTATATCGTACGAAAAATATTTTAAGCATGTTAATTGACTGCAAGACGTGCAAGATAGAAGTTCTCGAGTTTCTGGAAGTCTTCTATCTTATAGCCAATCAATACGTTTAAAAAATTTGTCATACGACAAATAAAATATTACGCCCTAAAATATGTTAAAAATTTAAATACTTCGCTCATTACATGCAATTTTCGGATCGATTCTTAAGAAATCGATTCTTCTAGTCCGATTTTATTAGTGAATCGATCCTTAAGAGATCGATTCTTTTAGTCCGATTTTATTAGTGAATCGATTCTGGTCATTCCGATTCAAGATCAATTCAAAAATCGATTTTGTTAAAAAAATCGCCCATCACTAGTACATAGATGCAATCTGTGCGATATATAAATTGCATCTATGCACACAAGTCAATATTTTAAAACTGAAAAGTTTGATTTTCAGATTTAATTATTTCAGCATTGTTTCTTGAAACTATTGTAACTATCGTTTATCAGATTTGACTATTTCAGCACTCTTTCTTGTAACTATCGTATCGTTTTTAAGATTGTACCATTTCAGCACTTTATATTGAAACTATTGTATCGTTTTTAAGATTTTACCATTTCAGCACTCTTTCTTCAAACTATTCTAACTATCGAATTGAAGATTTTATCATTTCAGCACTGATTTTTAAAATTATTGTAACTATCGATTTGAAGATTTTATCATTTCAGCACTGATTTTTAAAATTATTCTAACTATCGTCTTTTAGATTTTATCATTTCAGCACTGATTTTTAAAATTATTCTATCGTCTTTTAGATTTTATCATTTTCGCACTCTTTTTCAAAATTATTGTAACTATCGGTTTTAAGATTTTCCCATTTCAGTACTCTTTCTTGAAATTATTCTATCGTCTTTTACATTTGACCATTTCAGCACTCTTTCTAAAAATTATTCGAAGTATCGTTCTTCAGATTTGACTATTTCAGTGCTGTTTTTTAAAATTATTCTATCGTTGTTCAGATTTGACTATTTCAGTGCTGTTTTTTAAAATTATTCTAACTATTGATTTAAATATTTTCCTATTTTATCATTGTTTCTTAAAACTATTCTAACTATCGAATTATAGATTTTTCCATTTCGGCAAAATTTCTTAAAACTATTCTAACTATCGAATTATAGATTTTTCCATTTCGGCAAAGTTTCTTAAAACTATTCTAACTGTCGTTTTTAAGATTTTATCATTTCGGCACTGTTTCTCCAAAGTATTGTAACTATCAATTTCAAGATTTTACCATCTCAGTACTCTTTCTCAAAATTATTCCATCGTCTTTAAGATTCGATCATTTCAGCACTGTTTCATCAAAATATTCCATCATTTTTCAGATTTGACTTTCAGTTTTAACTTACACCACTATATATAGCTTTTACCCATCCATATAAGACAAGTTATTACGTACGGGGGGTTTCTTGTGCAGCCTCGTCTAGAAATTGCATCCTTGAACAGAAGCGGAATGTACTTTTCTGGCGGATGTCCCGCTTCCGCACACGATTCGCTGCGTACGTAACTTTTCATTTTTTTACGAGCTTTTGAATAGCAGTCCCTCGGAGGTATGTCCATCGAGATTTCATCCACGCTACATTTTTAAAACCTGAAAATTCCTAGTTTAAATAACGAATTCAGAGGCGGGATTCTGTAAATCCTTAACGAGTTTCGATATCATTGCGCAGCTTTTTAACATATATAATACCTGCGCATATATAATACTAAAACTGTCGGGTTATGGGAAATCCCGCTACAGCTCGCTTACACGAATACAAACGTACATATTTAGCCCATTTGCGAGTGCACATTAAATATACATTTATGAGTACATAAAACAAAGTAAAATGATAATATATATTACCAAGATTATTAAAGACTTGATTCCACAATTCTCATTGTACACAGGAGCTTCGCTTTTGAACTGGCAACTTTTGATTCCATAGACCTGGTCTCTGCTCTACGGCATCGATGAGCATCTCGTCCATGATGTCTGCCGAGTATGAAGTAGACTCATTGCGCTCTACTCATCTCCAATGGTGGTGCGTCTCTCTGCGTACTTTCTCCTATTTCCTTCAATTCTGTTTACACATAAATTATATACTTATTAAATATATATAATTTTTGCAAACAAATGTTGAAAGATATTTGTTTTTAAATAAACATACTCATTGTAGCACGCCCCTTCTCGTCGCGACAACGCGAGGACACGAATACTTTCGTCATAGCTTTCGAAGCACTTATGGGGGCTTGAATCTCCGCACACAGGATCCGTACATTATCTGCCCACAGTAACCGCATTTTACAGCCTGCAAATATCAAACACATGTATAACTACATGAATCGCATAATATTTGATATGTTGTTCGCAATGAAAATATCTACGTGCTGAAAATCATGCGGTTAAAACCATATGGAAATACAATGTGGTAAAACCACATTGTAAAAAAAATCCACATATATGCGTTCAATAATTAAAAAAAGTGCGATTTCATTGACGCGCTAGAAACCAGCGCGGCGGCGTCAAGAAAATGTAGTGGGGTCTCGAAGTTCAGACCGTCTCAACTTTTAGCGTACCGCAAAATTCAACGAAACTTCTTCCCCCACTACATTTTCTTGACGCTGCCGCGCTGGTTTCTAGCGTCATTGAAATCGCACCTTAATGGGACTGCACCCTCTAAGTTTTATAGGATCATCGATAACTTTCCCCTCGGTTTTAATTTGACTATACATATACCACTCGATTTAGATTTCTTTTCGTTTCGTTTCTCTCGAACCATAATTCCAAAGAGACTTACTATTTATTACATCTTTCTTCAACGTCATTAATTATTCTTATCGCATATGACAAATTGGCTCTATCAATAACTTTTTGCAGTAGTTTAAAATAATTTTTATATTCATATTCAGTCTCTTCGTTATTACAACTTTTTTTCATTTATCATACATTTCTTTAATATTGGGCGCTACAATGATACCCTGTGCGATCCATTTTTGGTTTTTTAAAAACAAATTTTTGTTTTCATTCGTAGCTAAATCGACAATATTTTTCATCTTACATACAAGCAATTGCAGTGCATTATTTGCATTTTTGATATTTTTCACTACCCTCCCCCTCTTCTTTTTGACTCAAATCTCGCAATTTTGTAAAATCAAGAGAGACACGGTATAGCGTTTCGCGCCAAGTACGCGTCTTGCGTTACGCGATACGTAAGCCAACGCACAAAGAAAAACGTATAAGCAAGCTAGACTTCCAGTATGGGATCCCGCGCGGTGTTGTAATATCTTATAATTAATTCTTTTTTTCCACCATTATGTATTATAAGATTGCTAATACATACTGTTTATCGATACGTCGATACACGATTATCAACAAACTAGAGGATTACCGACAGGGATAGTTTGCGCGATTATCATGATTTATTACGTTCGTGGTTCTAGTCTTGATATTTTATGTCAATGACGCGATGCGCATCCGTAAACTGAGCAAGGATTCATAACGAACGAAGCAAACGAAAGAAGCCATTAGTATTCCAATTTGTAAGTACACGCAGAAAAATGCATTAGTTGCAGTTACCATAAAATATTGGTAGCTTTTTTTTGGTTCCGGTAACTGTACGTTTTGTTGGGAGTACTATCAATGTTTAGTTGTCAAAGGGTATAAAGTTTGGTTGGCATTATGAGGTAACGCCTACCAAAATGTATGGTATGAAGCCGACCTCAACCAAACAGTTTAGTACAAGCGAATTTGCCGCCGCGCGCTTCAGCGTCGCACGAGGCACGCTGCTGCGCGACGAGACCTCTTGTGTAGAGGTTAGATTGACATGTAGACTGTGCGTGTGTCGACTCGCGTTCTGCGTCTTATGTAGATAGGCCTTTATAAATATACTTTTTTCATAAATATATTTACGAACACAAAATTTCGTAATGAGCCGACACTGGTTTCTGACATTCACCCGACATTATAAGAAATATTATATCATATATCCAATTCAAAATTTTATTACTCTTTTTAAACTGCATTTGTTTCTTAAGATGATTTTTGAAAAATTATATATTTGCGCTGGTTGACATATGTAGACTAAATATAACACTAACATTAAATTAAGAAGTGGTCTACCACGTAAGGCAGTTGGCTCACGATCCAGAGGTCCCGAGTTCGAATCCCACCAAGGTAAAGTGTGTTTTTATATGTGTTTTTAAATACGAGAAAATATTTATAATCATAGACTGCATCTTAAGAAACAAATTTAGTTAAAAAATAGTAATAAAATTTCGAAATAAATAATTTTTTTTTGTTGGGTGAATATTTGTTACCAACCATAAATTATGGTACTCCACACTAGTTTGAGTTTAGTAATGACAACTAAATTAATTGGTTATTCTTCAATACAACCAAAAGTGTGTTAGCCTTAACCAAAAATTCGTCAACCAATTATTTTAGTTGTTACAACCAGCGTGTTTCATTGGGCCATATACAACCAAAAATTTCTGTTGTTTTAACCAAATTTTTAGTTTCCACAACCAAACACTTTTCTGCGTGTAGAGTGTTTGCTGTCCCTTTTTGCGTATAATTATGAAAAATATTAAATATTTATGTACTTGTAGGATTGTCTCTGGAATTTGACGCAACCGCGTGTGTTTACGGTGTCTAAAGGTATGTAACACAATACATATAAAATTACCGTCTCGATCATTCGATATCATTTGGAACATTTTTAAGGTAGTTTGTCCGTGACGATACTGTTAAACAGTCAATTATACAGATAAACGACATTGTGGTATTTGGCTGGGATTGTCCGTGTTACGGATGTGTGTAAATCTCATATGTATAGTCGCGGACAGAAAGGTTGTCCGAAGAAAGGTTGTCCGACTACTTGAGCCGTATTCGTAGCAGTAGAATACGGGTGTATAAGTCGGACAACCTTTCTGTCCACATATATATATATACACACACTAATGTATACTATTATACATCTTTAAAGGTTAGCCGTCATATTCTTACAAGTTCTTTTATCATCTAGTTTTTCATTAAATACACGTATGTAAAAAAAGCTAACTTTTATTTACATTGTACATGTGTGTAGAACACGTTTACGTTAATATGCTGTCTAAATTTTTGCAAGATTCCTAAAAAAATGAGTTTACGGATGTACTACCTTAAAATCGGTGAGATATATTGCAGAAATTGTTATTGTTATTTTATTCTTGCAAATAAAAATATAAAATATGATTATTTTACAGGTGTTTGTATTTTGGAAGATGTATGTTATACAATACGCGATGTTTTACGCTTCGTGAGATCAATTTCAATCACAGTCTCTTGAGATAATTTCGAGATGTATAATTATTACGTACAGTTAAGAAGCTATAATGATAATAATATACATATAGAATTATTATTACATTATCGAGAATAAAATTTAGAATGGAAATTTCATTTGTCTTACTCGACAGTTATTTTAGTCTAGATAGACAGTTTTATATAGAATTTCATGTCAATAATACATCGTTAATAAGAAAAATCACAACTATTGTAATTTTAAACAACCAACAATTATAACAGTAAACTTTTTCGGGTGTTTCAAAAAAAATTTTTATTTTTATGATATTTTTTTGCAAAATATTGCAAAGTGATTTCAAAAATATTTTTCTCTATAACAATACAGCTTCTAAAAGACAAGTACATCTGTAAAAAAAAAAAATTATGTTTTACATTTCTTTTATACGTAGCATTAAAATATACAAGTAATGGTATATACATACATGTTAAATATCTGAGTTTATAATTTGTGAATGTTACATATATATTTTATTATCATATGGTTTTACTGTCAAACTTAGATAAATTTAAAAAGCTGTCTTTTAAAAAAGTTTCCGTATTACAAAATATATTTAAAAAATGTTAATTATTGTGTTACATAGTAGACTACATACGAAATATATATACATATATCACAGGGTGATTTCAATTTAAGTGCCAATTATCTCCGTCATTTATCTCAGAAAGTATTGGTTCATTGGAAAAATGTTTCAGATAAAAGTTGAACAGTTTAGAAGGGGCCAATAAACAATCTTATTAGATTTTGGGTCAAGCATCCGTGTTGGGCCCAGTACGACCTAAATTAAATTTTTTAAATGTTTAGCTTACAATATCTCGATAATTATTTGTAGAAGGAAAAAATAGTATAAATAGTAAAAAAATAGTATTTGTCTCAAGAATATGCTGTTGCAATAATACCCCCATTTTGATACTTGTGTGTATATATATATATACATATCTCCTTGGAGCTTTAATACATAAATATATTTTTTTGTAAAAAATTTGAGATACTATTGCAACAGCATATTCTTGAGACCAAATCAAGTCAGAAAGTCCTGTACTACTTTTTCCTCTGACGGACAATTATGAGAATATCGTAAGAGCTAAAAATATTTTGAAAGATTCACCAAGTTTTCTTACATTTTAAAAAGTATTACACATAAAAAAATGTTTCGGACAAAAGTTGTTTAAATTAATAAGTAAAAAAAGACAACACAAAAAAAATAAGGATTTCTATTTCAATAATTTAACTTGGGCGCTATTGGACCCAACATAGTTCGCGGATCTAAAATATAATAAAATCGTATATATATATATTGGTATCCTCTGTCAATACTTTCTTAGATAATTAAAGGAAATAATTAGCACACAAAATATTAAAATTTATACATTTATTTTGTCTTATCAATAATTCTCTTAATAATTATCTGGTTTATTTTTTTATATTAAATTTATGTATCAAATTGTGAGAACATTACGTTATATATTATATTCTAATTTCCATAAATATTGAGTATAATAACATAAAAAACTTTTTTAACAGTTTGTCAGCATAGCTATTTAATATTTAACATTCGATATTTGAATATTTATATTTAGGTGTAAAAAATATGCGTACATGTAAGAGGGTACATTATTTAATAAAAATATTGGTTCCGTACATGATGAAAAACTGACATAATTTAATTCTTTTTCATTATTGTACTAAGTTTAGTTTTATCAAAATATACCAAATGTAAAGTGTGCAATGAAAATTGTTTAATTTTGTTTATTTCTTCTAAACAAGATACGCCTGTATGATGGTGAGGACAGGAAACTATAATATCTTTTTGTAAATTTTTATATCAGGAAATGTCTCTCGTTCAATTTTCAATAAAATATAATTCTTGAAAACATTTAAAACATTTTTTGTACGCATTATGACTTTTATTCGGAACAAAATTATTAGATTTTTCTGGTATTTAATTCTTATTGTACATAAAATTGAATTACAATCTACTTTGTGATATAAAAGTCAGTTTGTCTGTATGGTTCAACAATTTGTAACATTAATCAAATGAGATATATTTAATTCACTACGATTAAGGTTGTCTATATCATTGTTTCTTCTTTTTCAGTCAATTATCTATATCCTCGTATCATTGTTTTTTCTTCATTAAGCAATTATTTATATCTTTTTATTTTTTAAATACAGAGTGAGTCATTTTATCGACGCAGGCAAATATCTAAAAAAATTAACAAGTTATGGAACAATGTTTCAGACAAAAGTTGTACGGTCTAAAGAAAGATACATGATTCCGATGTAAGTCATATCGTAGATGTTGTTTTCAAGACATATTCTAAAGACGACTAATTTTTTAAATTAATACTACGCTACAAATAGCAGTCTGTTCTTGTTTTTTATCATTCAGATCAGGTATAATCTGTGTATATTTTTAAGCCCTAATACTCTTTACATTTCCTTATATTTTTATTACTTTTTCAAATGACAAGTATACCTTTTTTGCGTCGCAAAACTACCGGTATTGAAAAGATGTTCATTTCTGCTCCATTTGTTCGTACACACTTGAATAAAAAACGAAATTGTGCGGAATTTTTTAAGCTACAATTCATATATTTACATAAATTTTCGTAAAGTTGATATTTTCCAAAGTTATTAGCGAATAACTGTTTTTTTTTTTACATTTCGGAGCCTCCCCTGCCCGCAACGTAGCGTCTACACACGACGACGACTTTTAATACGTAAAACTGTACCTTACAAGAAGCCCGTTTGAAAAATTTCAGCCGTCATTATTATTTCCTCCGAATTTTGTCATTTTACTGGCCTGTTATCGAGTGGCAAATTAGAACCTGCGGTTGATATGGGATTTATCCAAGTTTTATTTACAAAATATTTCATCGAGTTGCTACAAAACAATATAAACAATGTACAGACATAATCATATATTTATAATTAAATTAAATATTTGAATAATATATTTAACCTCATAAAAATCACAGGTTTTTGGGCTGTTGCCACTTTGGGCGTTACGATCCTTTAGACTTGTACTATTTTCAATGTGTCTATTTTTCAAGAGCATTGTGCCGCAGTAACTCCATATATATCCTTCGGAATTCATACTTTTCGCTATGGGTGGCGTAGTTATACTTATCGCTCGTCACAACGCTCATGGAATCTTTTCTTTCTCGTTCGTCAAATGTTAAACAGGGACGAAACGATGCTCGCGAGCGTCGCGAGCGATAAGTGGAACGCAGCCTATATTATTAAAAACTCCCGTATGTTAATTTTCCCCTGCTTACAGCTTCTTCGTATTCTTTATATAATATAACGACAGTGAAAGAAGAGTCTCATTTTCTGTCTATACGAATGACGATTATTGTTTGCACAAATCATAATTGAATATATCAATATATGAGAAACAATATTCATGTAAGTATATACGCACAATATGAAGTCTGTATAAACGCAATGTTAATGTAAAAAACAATCATAATTTTATATTTTTTCAACAAATTATATTACTCGATACGCGAATCTTTCTTCTTCAATGTATTTAAAGTTGATTCATCTAATTCATTTTTATCGACACATTCTTCCAGTAGGTGAGCTAGCTCAATTTTTTCGTGATTATTTTGGTACTTGTGAAACTTTTTGTGGTGATTCATAATGTTATTCAATGACGAAAGCTCCGGGGATTGACAAAAAAGTATGTCGCTTTGGGTGGTACAGCCACCCCCACTTGTGCAAAATATATGTTTTTCAAGTCATTTCGGTACGTCAGTCATTTTGCACCATAATTCTTTGATATATTCTACGACTATTATGATATTTGACTGACAAAAAAATGGGTCGCTTGTGAGTGGTAGAACCGTCAAAAAATGTTTACGTTACGTTGTCAAGAGAAAAAGGAGGGAACACGCAGCGCGACTAAGAGCGGCTACAATTACACGACAATGAAGGTTGTCCCAAACCCCATGTTGTCGCACCTCGTTTTACTCGTCTCGACGAGCCCTACACTGAGAGAAAAGTTATACTAATGGTAACACAAAAATATAGTTGTTCACAGATAATAAATAATTTTGTTACGATAGCAAAATGGAAGGATTTTTTGGTTGACCAAGCAAAATTTGGTAAATTTTTTGAGTTAACTAAACAATATCATTTGGTTACTCATTTGGTTGTAATAATTATAAAGTTTGATCGTAGTTACAAAGCAATACGGAACGGTATGATACCTGCAGTTAACCTAACAATTTCTTAGCTCTCCGTTTGACAGTCACCAGCGTTCGAGCCAAAACAACATCTGCTCGTAAAATTTACAAATATTAAATAAACGATGTTTATCAAAATGACTACATATAAAAACGTTATCTACAATGTTAACACACAGATGTTTTATGAATTGTTTAAGATTTTTTAAAATACTTTAAGGTTATGGGGAAATAACGTCAAAGGCGACACATCCACCGATCCACGTTGTCAATCGAAAGATCCCAAATAACGTTGTCAGACGGAGGATTAATAGATATATATATTTATATTTTCTAAGGAAGAAATTTAAATTTGTTTTTAAATTTATTTTTTATAAGTTTGCTTTAACGATTAAATCATGTACTGAGATATATTATAGCCATGTGAGTGGACATATGACACTATTATTGAATATATCATAGAATAAATGTGTTGCTCGAAGTAAAAAAAATGTTAGATATATTGCATGACCTCCGGTTGAGAAAGATAGAGATCATTTTACGAGCATCGTCGGCAGAGTAAATCCAACTTTCAAGGTGAAAGCGTCTTTAATGTTTTATTGATTTACTTATTTATAAGAGACCAATGTCAATAAATTCTGAATATTGTTAAAAATTTTTTATCACACTTAAAGTAATAAGTACATCATAAGTACATCATAAAGGCTTGATTTAATTAGACAGCTATGAATAATGATGATGCTGGATCATGAGTAAGGTATCATATAACAAATAACAAGATAAGTAAAATTGTTATTTAGTTTATTGTTACATATAGTAATATTTACTTACAATTAGATTTATGAGTTTTTTTAATTTATAAACTTTTTAGTTTATTGACGGCAATTAATTATACTATAAATTATTCTGAAGAAATAATATACTATATTTGCAAATTGAAAACTTTTTTAAACTTGCAAAAATGTGAAGAGTTATATAAAATTTAATGCAACATTGGCATTCTCCACTTTTTTAATTAAAAAATATATTTACTTATAAGATAATAAGGTATTTTACCATGAAGATAAAATATCGTAGCAAAAAGCACTTTTTTATTATCAATTTGATTGTCGTAATCGCGAAGGAAAACGTATCTATATATAAAAGTAATTTTATAGTCGGCTGTTTTAGTCGGCTGTTTCAATCAATCATTATCGTAAAATAAAAATATTTTTAAAAAATAATAAAGAAATAATCTCTTTACATCTTCCTTAAAGTCATTTCGATAGATGTGTAACTTTGCTATTGCATACATCGTGCTCAGTTGTCATATTATATAAACATTTTTGTATCAGAAGCCATATTTGTTGAGATTCTTTAGCATAGCACGCAATAGCACGCATGCAAACAAAAAAGCACTTGTAGCATACGTCGACAGCTTTAAGAGCACTTTCAATTTTGTATAATGTTTTATCGATGCAAACGTAGTATACGTTAACTGAGCTAGCGTCACATCCTACGAAAATAATAAATGGTTGCAGAGTCAAATTTAACACAGCTGTTCCTTTCCTTGACGTTCAATATCACGTTCAAAATCAGCAAAACTCTGGAATAACAAGAAATAAATATCTCTTTCAGCTCAACTATAGCAATTATATTTTTACATACATAAAATTGTTTTACATAAAATATAAAGGATATGCTGAACATAAATACGTACCAGATGACGAACAGCATTGGCAAGCTGAAAATCATCAATTTCGCACACTTCAAATTCTATATGTTTGTTTTCTTTCTGCTTGATGATATGTTCCTCTTCATCTGACTGAACAAGTCCCTTTTCCTTATCAACAATTATTTTAACATTGTCAACCTGTACAGTATCAATTATCTCAGCATCACTTGCTCGTTTTACGATTATATTAGGAGTAGCTGTTTCAGATGTGATATTGTTTGTATCATTTACTGTTACAGGATTACTTGTTTCAAAATGCGTTCAGCATTTATATATAGTTCACGTTACATATATTTCATTTTCAGAAATAAATAAATACTTTATATTGATTTATTGATACAATTGAGATGAGAATACTAGCCATTGTGTATGTAAAATATAGATAAAGATAAATAAATATAGATGAAATAAAAGTCTTTACTTACCCTCAAACAGTTGTATGAGATCAGGAAACTCCCACTGTTTTAATAAATTTTTGACTGTTGTATCCATAATAAGGTTATGTGAGGTTATGTGAGGAGAGAAAGAACGCACAAAAACCTAAACAGTCACTTTAGATGTTAGGTCCTTCTTTGCCCTTGCTTTATTATTATGCAGTGTCTAGAATAAATAAATACTGACAAGGACGAACAGGTAGATCGGCAGGCAATAACTGACAGTCCGCCTAACGCTTGCCGTGCGAAGAACTAAGGGTGCGTTCTCCTTATCGCTCATGTAATGTTTTGTTCCGGTAACAAAATATTCAATTTTTCATCACAAAGGATTATTGTACATCATACCAAACAGTCAACAAAATAATATTATGCGTGATAACCAACGGTTTGTTTGATCACATATCAACAAATAGTTTTTGCGTCAGTAACAAAATTTTGGTTGTTTCAACAAAACATTTCTCTCAGTGTACGCGAATCCACGGTCGTTCCTAGCGTCCGACTACTTTTTTTTCTATTAATTTTTTTTCTCACGTTTCAGATAATCCATTCATTCGAGCATCACTCGGGAAAAGGTAAGTATTCGATCGTTTATTTATTTTATTACGCGATCAACTTTAACGAATAACTTTAATCTTGTTAACGTTTCCTTCTTACAGACGAACATGGCCGACGAAAGCAGCAGCAGCAGCAGCGGCAGCAGCTACGTAAACGACGACGAGAAGCAGGAGGAGAAGGAGAAGAATGAGAAGAAGGAGGAGAAGGAGGAGGAGGAGGAGGAAAAGGAGGAGGAGGAGGAGGAGGAGGACCCCGACAATCCTCAGCCAGGACCGAGCAGCGCGAAGATACGTCGGTAAGTATTTCGAGTATATATACTAAGCGTGCGTGTGTATGTGTGTGTGCGTGCGTATTAATCACTTTTTCTCTTTTCAGCATCAAGCGCGAAGCGCTTATCGTTGATAAGCCGCTGGAACCCTTCAAACCGATACCTATTGATTACCACACTAGGCACATAGAAAAGCCGCACTACAAGCCAAAACGATTAACGACAACGTCGAAGAACGAAAACAACAAAAAGTGCACTATAAGTTTCTTGCACGACACACCAGACGAGACGGAGAACGAGGATGAGGACGAGGACGAAGACGAAGACGAGGACGAGGACGAGGACGAGGACGAGGACGAGGACGAGGAGGAGGAGTAGCGCGAGGATACGGACTGCGCTAATAGAATTGTACCTCTTGTTTTAATAAAAAAAAGGTTTGATAAGAATGTCGTCTATTTCATTGCCCCCCCACCCTTTCCTTCCCATTTCCCCCTTTCCCCCCCGTCGACGTGGCCGTCACCTTGACGTGGTGACGGTGCTTGAGCGCCGCGTGTTCCCTCCTTGCGCGGGAGGAGGAAACGCGCGGCGCGATCAAGAGCGGCCACGATTACGCGCGACGATGGACCATTTTATTTCTAATAATTCTTTCTTTTTATGTTTCATAGTGATTCCAGAGAGCGAGACCTCCATAATTAGACATCCCGAGAGCGAGAAGCCTAATTATTTGAGACCTCGTCAAACCGAAAAGTAAGTATTCGATCCTCGTTACATTTTCTTACACACGGTCGAGTTGAACGATCAACTTTTGTTCTTAAACGTTCACTTTGGTACAGATGGCGGACAGAGACAGCAGCAGCAGCAGCAGCAGCAGCAGCAGCAGCGACGGCAGCGATTACGACAGCGGCAACTCTTGGGCGATACCGATACACCTGTCCAGACGGCAGGAGTATTGGATCAGGAGGAGGGACGCCGAACTCCACGCCATCGTCGTACGAAAGGGTGGCGGAGCGGCAGCGTCGTTAGCCTGTAAACAATTTATGAGGAATTGGAAGACCCCCAATTCGCCGCCTTCCAATTCAGACGTTGAAAATCTGACCGTCCGGCCTAGGGGGTGTTTCAACACCCATCTAGATTTGAATAGTTGGCAGCCGGACAAGGAGGAACATTTTCGCGTCCAGGCCGACTTCTTTTGCAATATATCCGCCGACATTATGTCGAGATCGGCCAATGACGAGGACGTTTGGCATGCCCACGAAAGGATAATTGAGAGCATCAGGCTGCAATTGGACGAGGAGTCGGAGGAGGAAAGGGAGGAAAGGGAGAAAAGGTATGCGTGCGTGCGTGCGTGCGTGCGTGCGTTTGCGTGTTGATCACTTAATCTTTTTTCAGCATCAGGCGCGAGGAGGAGAAGGCGGAGCAGGAACAAGAGGAGAAGGACGAGGACGAGGAGGACGAGGACGAGGAGGACGAGTACGAGGATCCCGACGATCCGCAGCCGGGGCCGAGCAGCGCCAAGATCCGTCGGTAAGTGTACCTCGAGTGTATACACCACGAGTGTATATACACTCCTCACCTTCTCTCTATTTCGTTTTATTTAATGCGTTCGTACGCTAGCTATAATCGTTCCCTGTTTTATTATTTCAGTCTTCGCTAAAGGGGAAAAAACAACCGCGAAGGGAGAACGTTTCAACGTAGAGGTGTAAAAAAAATGTATATATATTGTAAAAAAAGTAGCGTTTAATGATAACTTTGATATAAATGTCGTAGATTTCATTGGCGTCCCCGTCTCTTTCCCTTTCCTAACTATCGATTTTAAGATTTTCCTATTTCAGCACTGTTTTTCTAAATTATTCTAACTATCGATTTTCAGACTTGACCATTTCACCACTCTTTCTCAAAATTATTCTAACTATCGATTTGAAGATTTGCCTATTTCAACACTTTTTTTAAAAAGTATTGTAACTATTGTCCTTAAGATTTGACCATTTCAGTACTCTTTCTCAAAATTATTCTATCGATTTTAAGATTTTCCTACTTCAGCACTGTTTTTCTAAATTATTCTAACTATCGATTTTCAGACTTGACCATTTCACCACTCTTTCTCATAATTATTCCAACTATCGTCTTTAAGATTTTACCATTTCAGTACTCTTTCTCAAAATTATTCTAACTATCGATTTTCAGATGTTATTATTTCAGTACTCTTTTCAAAAATTATTGCAACTAATTTAATTTCTATGAATTTTACTTCAATTTTACTTAAATTTTAAACAATTAAATTTGAATTTAACAGGAATTTTACTTGAATTTCAAGCAATTTAACTTAAATTTCTATGAATTTTATTTCGATTAAAAGCAACAGAAAATATTGGGTACATCCTATTCTTCGACGAAAACAACAAGGAGATTGGCGTAATTTGATACATGAAACGCGGTCGCAAGATGTATTGAAATTTTTCGAATACATGAAGATGACGCGATACGTTTGACTATATATTACGAAAGGTAGGACCTTTGATAACAAAAATGGAAACTAATGGGAGAGTTCCTATTCCAGCATCTGCAAGATTAGCTATGATTATACGGTATGTATAGTAGTAAAAAAAAATAGGAAATATTTTATATCCTAAAAATTGGGTTTTCAGGGTATGAAAAGTGTTGTCAATTTTTTCCAGTAGTGTAATTACATTAACAATTAAAATATTTAATATTAAGCAATACATAAAAAAATATTTACAAGATAAATACTAAATTAGCATTCATGAACTGAATTTGTAGTTATGTAGCAAGTGGAGATGGGCTCCATAGCATTTCATTACGCTATCGGACTGGGAGAAGTACCACATGAGGTATAATAAAGGAAACTTGTCAAGCTATATGTGATTGTTTTCACGAAGAAGTGTTATTTACTCCTACACAAGATAAATGACGAGAAATAGCTGAGGAATTTTAAGAAATATGGAACTTTCCAAATTGTATCGGTGCTTTACACGTTAAGCATGCGTTGCTATAATTGTAAGATTATATAAAAACAATTTTAAGAACGTCTAATTTTGAAAAGTTGAAAAAAAATTATTATAGATTCAAATAACTGTTGTTTTCACAGTGTCTCGAAAAAGCAAGAAGCACATATTATAATTATTAAGGATTCCATAGTATAATTTTTATGTCGCTTGTGTCCGCTAAGTATAAATTTTTAATCGTTGATATCGGTGCTCAAGGCAGACACAGCGCGATGGAGGAATATTTAAACATTCCGCAATGGGACAACGATTTTACAATAATGCAATTAATTTACCTGATCCCACTGCCATTAACATCAGACATAACGTACCATATGTTATGCGGTAGCTGACGAGGCCTTTCAACCGAATGCATTTATGACGCTACCGTATATCCATCGTCGATCAGGCTAATCAGGCAACAACGAATATTCACGTATAGATTGAGTAGAGCTCGACTAGTGGTAGAAAATGCATTTGGCATACCAGCAAGTCGGCGTATTTTCCATAAACCTATAAATACTAGTCTCGAAACAGCAGATGCGACAGTTGAAGCAACGGTTTGTTTACATAATCTTTCGATGGATACTTAGTATTACTGTTTAGAAAGTTACGTTGACAAAACTTGTATGAATGGACAAGTACGTGAAGGAGAATGGAGAAAAACGAATATTATAAATGACTCGTAAACGGTTAGAAATGAAGAATTTTTACAAGAATACTCATTTGTCAGGCTCGACGAGACGAAGAGAACGAGTCCAAAAACGACCCCGTATCTCGTACCGTTTCCGAGAAACACGAAAAATGCAAATTTTTCACTTTTTAAGATAGACGGACAAAAAAGTAAAATCGTGACAAAGCTACAAAATTTACTTCTAAACGGTTAGAGATTCAGATTTTTAGCAAGAATACTTTTTTCTCGGGCTCGACAAGACGAAGAGAATGGCGTTGGGCTCGTCCCCGTATCTCGCGCCGTTTTCGAAATACGCGTAAAAATATAAATTTCTAAAAATAACTCGTAAACGGTTTGAAATGAAGAATTTTTACAAGAATACTTTTTCGTCGGGCTCGACGAGACGAAGAGAATGAGACCTAAAACGTCCCTGGATCTCGTACCGTTTCAGAGATTCGTGGAAAAATGCAAACTTTTCAATTTTTAAGCTAGACGAAAGGAAAATAAGTAAAATCGTAATAAAGCTACAAAATTTACTCCCAAACGGTTAGAGATTCGGATTTTTAGGAAGAATACTTTTTCGTCGGGCTCGACGAGACGAAGAGAATGGCGTTGGGCTCGTCCCCGTATCTCGCGCCGTTTTCCAAATACGAGTAAAAATATTAATTTCTTAAAATAACTCGTAAACGGTTTGAAATGAAGAATTTTTACAAGAATACTTTTTCGTCGGGCTCGACGAGACGAAGAGAATGAGACCTAAAACGTCCCTGGATCTCGTACCGTTTCAGAGATACATGGAAAAATGCAAACTTTTCAATTTTTAAGCTAGACGGACGGAAAAGTAAAATCGTGACAAAGCTACAAAGTTTACTTATAAACGGTTAGAGATTTAGATTTTTAGGAAGAATACTTTTTTCTCGGGCTCGACAAGACAAAGAGAATGGCGTTGGGCTCGTCCCCGTATCTCGCGCCGTTTTCCAAATACGAGTAAAAATATAAATTTCTTAAAATAACTCGTAAACGGTTTGAAATGAAGAATTTTTACAAGAATACTTTTTTGTCGGGCTCGACGAGACGAAGAGAATGAGACCAAAAATGCGTACGCGTGTCGCGCATTTTTCGCTAATATCTCGAAAATGGACTCTTGAATATAAAAATGTTTAAAATAAACATTGTAGAGAATCTAATTACGAACAATTTCGTGTTTTATTCATTTCTGTACGGTCCAAATTTGCCAAGTTATTAATAAAAAAACAATTTTATTTCATGTTGATAGTAGATGTTTTGCATGTAAAAATCAGTATTAAAAATTTGAAAGTATAGGTCGTACACATATAGCATGTATAATGAAAGTTAAAGAGATAAAAATTTTGAACATGATGTATGCATTTTGGTAAATATGAAAAAATGTCATTTTTGAGTTCATTTTGGAAAATAATTTTCTGATTGGAGGCAGTAATGTTATGTATTTATCTTGGTTATTTTAATTATCTTTAAAATGAGACGTCGTAGACCTTTTTTTTTATTGAAACGTTGATGAGTTACAGGCGTTCAAATATTGAAGAAAAAAAAACAATTTTTATTAAATTAACATTTTAGTCCAAAAATACGTGAATAATAATTTTTCATAAATTTATTTTACCTTGTTTCCATTACTTCATACATATGTGAACGTGCTGGAGTAGTATAAGTCCTTTGCAAAGTATGTTTTATTTAAAAAAACGTTCATGAGAATATTGATATATTTTTGATAAAATTGTGGAAAAATTGCATTATCATTCCTATAATTTTGTAAAAATATCTTCGTTTCTCTATTAACTTTAAGAAAAAACTTGAAGAGATCGAAATTAAAGCTGACTAAATGTCCTATAAAATAGAGTATAGGGGAGACCGGAGCTAAGCCGACACAATTTCTTCAAAGGCAATTTTAAATATTTAATTAAAATTTTTAGGCAAATTCAATGATATATATTTAGAGTGTTTCTTCAGGTACAAAATTGATTCCGGAAGTTTTGCCGTACGTCGCTTTGTTTTGCCGCCAGGAAAGGAAAAATGACGCGAAGACAAATTTTTGAACTGAAAAATGACGGGGCGAACTCGACACCCCGCCGGGGCAAACTCAACACTTTGTTTGATCGACACAATTTTATCTGGAACTTATTTTTTTATTGTTTAAAAATAAAAATACATTGTTTATCAAATGAAAAGACATTGTGTATTAGAAACAAAAAAAGTCGGAATAAAGTAAACAATTATTTAAAATAATGAAAAAAAAAAAAAGATTAAACTTTTAATTATCTTTTTCTGAACTGTCTGAAAAACAATTTATACACGTAAACTCGCGATCAAATTTGCGCACACATTCGCCATACGGTTGCATAAGATGCATTGTTTGTTATTAGAAGCTAATGAAATGTTTTCCAAACACACGCAACAGATGTTCCTTAAATCGTCATCGGTATCGGACGAAACAGTGACCTTTTTTGCGATAATGTCACTTTAAGTTAGTGACGTCTTTGCCCCGGTGGCGTCGTGTCGACTTAGCCCCGAACGTCGTTTTTTACTTTTGTTACTTTAAAAATATATAAATTTTGAAAATATGCAAAATTTATTATCGGATTCGTATAAAGCATCGAATTTTCCATCAAAATCACTTAGCGGTAGATTCGCAAGAGTAAAGCTCGATGAAAGAGTAGACATTTTCGAGAGATCAGAAAAATTACTTTTTATTATCAAAAACACTTATGTCGCGTTAAAAATTACACTATAACTCAGAATGTTACCAAATTCCGTTGATAATACTGGCACATAAAGACGCATTTACAGTAGCAAAGGCAAGTTTCTACGATAGATTTAAATTGGCAAAAAGCCTAGTGTCAAGTTCGCCCCGCTGTCGGCTTAGCCCCGGTCTCCCCTACGGCATGTAATTTTGAATGCATCGTGATGGGAAACTGGCGTTTCAAAAGACAGGTAAGTTTACGTATGTAGCAGATTATCACTGAGTCGCCTAGAATGATGAAAAAAACGTGTCCTTAACAATTTTTCTGTACTTCGTGAAGTGTCATAATTATTTTTGGGGTCTTTTTTTAATCGTTTGGTACTAGGCCAATCCGTTTACCACGTCTCTTTGATTACCGGGTCACCCGTTACATGCTTCATGACATACCCGGTGCTCCTACGCGTACGCGAATATATGGTAACGCTCTCGCGCCTCCCCTACTTCCGGTCCGCTGACCGTTGGTCGTGGCCCGCTCCTGGCCACGCCTTGAATGCGCCTCCGGTCTTTATTCGCCGCCCGGTTGGCCCGCTGGCCTCCGGCCGTTACCGCGCCTCCGTGGTATCGCGATCTTGTATTCCGCGCGTTCGGCACGCCGCTCATCCGCACGCTTGCGTTGGTCCCGCCAACTATTACGCGCTCGCACGGTTTGTTCGCCGGCTCGGCCCCTCGTTCGCTCAGATCGTCTACCACTCCGCTTGGTAAATTGATTTCGCGATTTATCCAGCGCGCCTATCGATTACCGGTGTCCGCGGTGTTCTCGCGACATATGCAGCCCTCTAACATCGTTGATCGGTCATTCGATCTCGTGGTTCGCGCGGCCCCCCTACCATGTCGCGCGGTAAGGCGATCTCGTTACCCGTCCGATCGCTATGTTATTTGTCGGTGGTAATACCCTTTTTGGGGTGTTCTCATTACCCTCGCGTTGTAAATTTGTCGGTCGCACCGCCCGTTCGCCTGTGTCGTTTACCACCTCGCTTGGTAAATCGATTTCGCGGTTTACCCAGCGCGCCTATCGTTTGCCGGTGTCTCGCGACCTTCGCAATCCTCTGCCATCGTCAATCGGTCGTTCGACCTCGTGGTTCGCGCGGTTGTCTTACCATGGCACATGGTAAGGCGATCTCATTACCCGTACGTTCGCTATTTTATTTGTCCGTGGTAACCCTCTTTTTGGGGTGTTCTCATTACCCTCGCGTTGTAAATTTGTCGGTCGCACCGCCCGTTCGCCTGTGTCGTTTACCACCTCGCTTGGTAAATCGATTTCGCGGTTTACCCAGCGCGACTATCGTTTGCCGGTGTCCGCGGTGTTCTCGCGACCTTCGCAATCCTCTGCCATCGTCAATCGGTTGTTCCACCTCGTGGTTTGCGCGGTTCTCTTACCATGGCACATGGTAAGGCGATCTCATTACCCGTACGTTCGCTATTTTATTTGTCCGTGGTAACTCTCTTTTTGGGGTGTTCTCATTACCCTCGCGTTGTAAATTTGTCGGTCGCACCGCCCGTTCGCCCGGTTCATTTACCACCACATGTGGTAAGTCGACTTCCGGTTTCGCACGCTCCGTCGTTACCTCCGGACTCTATTCTTCGCGGTCGTTACCTCCGGACTTAGTTTTTCATCGCGGTCGTTACCTCCGGTAGCCGCACGGGCAAATATATTCAAAGTTTCGCGCGGCGTGTTGCTTTCGCTCGCGGTCGTTACCTCCGGTAGCCGCACGGGCAAATATATTCAAAGTCTCGCGCGGCGTGTTGCTTTCGCTCGCGGTCGTTACCTCCGGACACTACTTTTCACGGTCGTTACCTCCGGACTTAGTTTTTCATCGCGGTCGTTACCTCCGGACACTACTTTTCACGGTCGTTACCTCCGGAACCTATATTTCACAGTCGTTACCTCCGGACTTAGTTTTTCATCGCGGTCGTTACCTCCGGATGTAACCGGGCCGAGGAGTGATACCCCCCTTTTGTTCAAAAAGTGTGTTTCCGACACTGTCGCCACTCGATTTTTACCCAACAAACCGAGAAAGGATTATTTCTGATATATTTTATTTTCCAACCTTCATTACGCCCCGCTGATCCCTTTTCCTTTTTTTCTGTTTCAGGTCGCCCTTCGCCGCCGGATCTAGGATCGCCGCTGGACCAAGCACCTCGGACCTTCTCTGGACTGCAGCTGTGCACCGCCGAATTCGCCCTGGACCTTCGCTGGAACGCCTTTGGATCTCCCCGTACGGATATCGGATCGCCAACAGGTAAGTATCAGGATCAGGTAGGTATGTCTTTTAGGTAAGTTTATCGCACACGAATGAATTTAGGTACTCTGATTTCTTTTAGATAATAAAATATAATCTATTTTATTCTATTTTCAGATACAAATGTTCGTGGCAAAATTTCAAAGTGTTAACGCGACTACCGCGGGATGTTCAACGCCGAGGGTCTAAGTGGTATGGCTCCGCCTACTTTTGGGACATCTGGGGCCCAGATGTGGCTTACACCTGCTTCCCAGATGTGATGCTGTTTGACTTCCGCGTTCCTGGCCTTTTGTCTCGTTGGACAGGTGTTCCATGAACAAAAGCCCCTTTGTTCGACTTATTGATTCGCTATGTATACATTCGAAGAAATAATCTACGCAGCATTCCATGTTCCGTCGTCCTTAACTTTGATTTATTATACCATACATTATTATTGTCAATAAAGGATGTTTCTAGAAAATGGAACTTCGCGCGTACATTAATTAACTTAGATTTTACTACAGTGGGCGTTCGATGCCCCGCGTCGTGTTTGCTCGCTCTCGCTTCTATGTTCGCCTCGTGGTATGGCCACTGGTCATTTGTCATACAATTTTACAAAATGTTATATGCGGTCTCGATTGTTTAGCTCATGGCGATTGCTTACTCGTTAGAATTTCATCGCTAGCGCTTGTACTTCGCGAGTTTCGTTTACCACATTTCTTCGATTACGCGGCCACCCGTTACACGCCCCACGACATACCCGGTGCTCCTACATGTCCGCGAATACGCGGCAAAGCTCCAGCGCCTCCCCTACTTCCGGTCCGCTTACCGTTGGTCGTGGCCCGCTTCTGGCCACGCCTTGTATGCGCCTACGGCCTTTATTCGCCGTCCGGTTGGCCCGCTGGCCTCCGGCCGTTACCGCGCCTCCGTGATATCGCGTTTTTGTCTTCCGCGCGTTCGGCACGCCGCTCTCCCGTACGCCTGCGTTGGTCCCGCCAACTATTACGCGCTCGCATGGTCTGTTCGCCGGCTCGGCCCTTCGTTTGCTCGGATCGTTTACCACTCCGCTTGGTAAATTGATTTCGCGGTTCACCCAGCGCGCCTATCGATCGTCGGTGTCCGTGGTGTTCTCGCGACATACGCGGCCCTCTGACATCGTCAATCGGTCATTCAAAGCCCTGTGGTTCGCGCGGTTCCCTTACCGTGCAGCCGCACGCATCAAAGGAGACGAACAAGCGACCGGGGGCGAACCCGCAGCGGAAGACCACGGGTCCACGGTCTCTTTCCGTAGCCCACAGGCCAGCAGCGGGTCCGAGATGGACGAGGCGGAGCCACGTCCGACTTAGATATGGGTTGAGCGTTCGCGTCTCGAGGATGGGGTTAGAATCGGGAGACGTTAATAGTTATTTTGTCTTCTTTTGACGACTATGATCCCTTTTTCGTTTGGTTTGCTTCGTTCGATCGTAGTATGGAGAGCGACCCCATCCGGCGCAGAAATAGTTATAAGCGTATCTTACCGCGTCAGTATTTTTTGTTTAGGTGATTTCAGTTGAGGCTCAGGCAGCGTATCCCCTCGAGAAGAGGTACATATTTCATTTATTTTTCAATTACGCAGTTTTGATTTTATTCCCGTTGGCGCGGGTACGGGAGGTCGTGCGGCGGCACGACAGGGCTTGAGCCCGACCACACTTTCCAGGACAGGGGAGGCTCCCGTGCGGATGATCGGGACGCTTCCGCGCAGTATGACGGACGAACCGTGCCGGCCCACGGCACGGGAAGAAGACGTATAACAAAATGGCGGACCACGCCGGCGGAGTAACGACTATAGCGCCTCGGCGGCTATCCGAGGTCCGGGAAGGTAGATGCGCGCCACGGAATGGCGGAAAGGTTGCGCGAAAGAGAAATGGCAGACCGTCGGGAATTTTAAAGACTATGCGACAAGCGCGTAAGACTAACAGCTATGATCGCAAAAGTAGACCCGCGAAACGCAATACGCGCATCAGAATCGAAATCCGGCCAGCGGTAAAAAAGATGGCGGACCGTCGGGAATTTTCCGAACCGACGGCACTGCGATAGAAAGATACGTCCCTGACAAGAGCGCGGGGTTCCCGAATCACGCATACGGAGTTGGCGACGCGATACGGGAACGCGGACAGGAGATAGCGAATCGTCCGCGAAATTTCGCTAGGTGCGTCGTCTACAGGAGTTGGGCACTCCTGACGTCGGGAGGCACTTCGCCGAGCCCACGAAACCGGGTCCCGGTGAGACTCGTTGACCGGGTAACGAAATGGCGGACCGTCCGGGAACTCGCCCTAGGTGAGTCATCCCCGGGGAAAAGACATCCCTGACGAACGGGGACGTCCCTACGGACGTCCGTGTCCGGTCGCCGTCGAAATCCGACGACCGGCAACGAAGTTACAGAACCGTCCGCCATCTCGCGACCTGGACATCTTCTGCGGGGAAGAACCGCGGAAAGTGTCGTACTAGGTCCGAAGTAAGCGTCAGGAGGGGTCGGCGTCGTCGGCGAACCCAGTGCTCTGCACCTGGACGTCTTCCTCAGGGAAGTCGCCCGGATGGGAGTTGTGGACGTCGTAATAGACCTGGCGCACAGGTCGGCGTCAGCGGCCGCGCGAAATTGGTCGAGTTGAAAAACCGCTACCCCGTTGCCAGGACGGAGTGACCGCGCGAGCGCAATGCGCGTGGAAATTTTCACGGGGTTCGGCGCAAACGGCGTAAACACCCGCGTGGAAAATTACCGGAGTCTAATGCGTAGTTAGCGGCGAGAGAAAGCGAAGGAGACGGCGGAGTAGGGATATACGATACCGATGGTGGGGAGCTCGAACGAGACAAACAACTCGAGGCAGTCTCTCGGGGATGTTCGAGCGTATAACACGTACTAAGCCTCGCTCTGTCGTTACCGCGCTAAGTCACCGCGAATGTTACACGAGTGCGATAATTGCGATTCGCCAACATTCATAACAACCGGGAACGCCCGCGGAACGCGTTAATTGTCGTCTTTACAAAGACGAACGGCCTTTTTAGACCGAAATAACTTCGTGCGTCGTAGATTAACGGGGCGTGTGTGCCTACGTATACGAGCGTCCGACATCTTTTGTGACTTGAAGTTTTGTGAACAACCAACACTGGAAATCAATATAATTGAATAAATTAAACATCCTTTTCGTAAAAGATTTCGAAAATTTATTAAATTGGACTTACCTTCTACTTACCTGATCCATTGGCGTCGATCACTCGAAGTCCCTCGTTGATTCTGGATTCCGGTGGCAGCGACGATCCTGATCGGCGACGGCGATGATCCAGCGGTGGCAGGAACCTGAAAAAAGAAGAGAAATTAGTCTGATTAATAATTAGAGAGATCGTTCGATACTTACCTTCTCGGTGGTTCAAAGGTCAAACCGAGTGGCGACCGTTGATTTCTAAGGACACGTAGCGTTGATTCGTGCCTCCAATAGTACCGTCCGGTTACAACCATACCGCATGGTAAGTCGATCTCGTTACCTATTCGTTCGCTAAGTTATTTGTCTGTGGTAATCCTCTTTTTGGGGTGTTCTTATTACCCTCGCGTTGTAACTTTATCGGTCGCACCGTCCGCTCGCCCGGTTCGCTTACCACTCCGCTTGGTAAATTTATTTCGCGGTTTACCCAGCGCGCCTATCGATCGTCGGTGTCCGTGGTGTTCTCGCGACATACGCGGCCCTCTGACATCGTCAATCGGTCATTCGACCCTGTGGTTCGCGCGGTTCCCTTACCATACCGCATGGTAAGTCGATCTCGTTACCTATTCGTTCGCTACGTTATTTGTCTGTGGTAATCCTCTTTTTGGGGTGTTCTTATTACCTTCGCGTTGTAACTTTATCGGTCGCACCGTCCGCTCGCCCGGTTCGCTTACCACTCCGCTTGGTAAATTGATTTCGCGATTTATCCAGCGCGCCTATCGATTACCGGTGTTCGCGGTGTTCTCGCGACATATGCGGCCCTCTGACATCGTCGATCGGTCATTCGATCTCGTGGTTCGCGCAGCCTCCCCACCATGTCGCGCGGTAAGGCGAGCTCGTTACCCGTCCGATCGCTATGTTATTTGTCGGTGGTAATACTCTTTTTGGGGTGTTGTTATTACCCTCGCGTTGAAACTTTATCGATCGCACCGCCCGTTCGTCCGGTTCGTTTACCATCGCATATGGTAAACCGACTTCCGGTTTCGCATGCACCACTGGACCGTCGCTGGTCGTTTTGCGTTATTTACGACTTTTGCAATTGGTTCACCTTGTTTTCATCCCGATCCGCACGGTGGTTCGGTTTATACATTTACCACGTCGTCCGTTATGAACGCGCCTTTATTGTCGATCGCGCGCCCGTGGTTCTCAATTCTCCCGGACAATTTTACCGCGATATTACTCGCATTGGCTGCTGGCTCGTTACGCTTGAGTCCTTCCATATCTTAAACTATACTTGAGCCTCAGTGTTGCGCCACGCGTCGTCTTGTCAACTAACTGAAGTTAATTTGCGTTTCATTGTTTTGGTCCATATGACCTTTTTTACTCTACGCGCGATTGCGCGTAATCTGTTCCCCTAACTTTGTCTTATATCTCGTCGGGATATGGAAACAAAAGAAAATCAAGGTGTTTGTCAAAACAAAACTAAATTAAATATTTTGTAACTTAAATCAAATAAACTTCATCTTTTTATTCGTAACACAAAAAATACAAGTCAATAAACCAAACTATATATATATATATGTAAGCCTCGGAATCAGAGACGCAATGGACGCGTGGGAGAGAGAGGCGCAGAATTGAACGACACGTGTAGTTGCAGCAAGTGATTACTGTATTTACATAAAATAAAAGGGTTACAATTTATATAAATGCTGCACACAATTACCTTACTATTAGTACCGCACCTGAATCAACACAATTGTCGGTCTTTCGTTCTAGCTGTAGCTTTATAGCGAACGACTATGCCGTGAGACGGCTAACCAGCGAATCCTCCCGTCGCTGGACGGCTTGGCAGCGAATCTCTCGCTGCCAGCGCTATGTGGTTATAATGAGTATCTCTCTATTGGTCACGTGCCTGACGTAGTCAGTGCCGTAGACGTCAACGTGACCAAGTTTGATAAGGCGTCAGGCTTACATATATATATAGCCAAATAAACTCTTTAACTCATATAATTCAAGCAAAACAATTATTTTATTTCTATCATTCAAAATCAAAATAACGCAACTTAACCTTGCAGCCGACGGCTACACCCGAGCACGAGCAGCAGTTGCAGCAACGACAATTGCCAACGATCACGGATTATCGAGTGTTGGCGCAGCCAATGCTGAAGAAGCAGAAGGTGCGCAAAGATTCGAAGCAGCCAAAGGATGTCATCAGGGAAGATCGACGAGGCAGTTCGGCAGACGAGACGGACAAGGCGCGAACGCGCATGGTGCTGGCAGCATTGAGGGACGCGGAGACGGTATGTCTGTGAAGTTGGCCCCCCTTTTTCAAAATTCGGAAATTTTTATTAGAGTTCTGGATTCCCCAGAAAGAGTTCTAGAGTTCTCTGTAGTTTTTAAAGAGAGTTCCGTCATTTAAAGAGGTGAAAACACCATTTTAAAAAAAGGGGGGCTAACTTCACGGCGCCCCCCATTTTTGAAAAAATAAATTTTTTATGGTAGTTCCGGATAGATTTCGATGAGTTCTAGAGTTCCCTATAGGTTTTAAAAAGAGTTCCGTTCAAATAAGCCCAAAAATCAATGTCAAAGTTAAACAAAAAATTTCCATTTTTTTTTAAATCAATTTTTTATGGTAGATTCAGAAAGATTTCGACGAGTACTAGAGTTCCCTATAGGTTTTATAACGCTCCGACCAATATTTCAAAAGTTACAGGCCCTCAAAGTACCGCAACTCGAAAATATTCTAAGTCCCGAGGGGTAATTTTTTTTCTGAAATTGGCAGTTCTCGCTGGAGTTCTGGTGGCCCCCCGAGGAGTTCTATCGAAAACTATTAGGGTCCGAAGCGCTCCGACCAATATATTAAAAGCTACAGCCCTTCAAAGTACCGCGCCTAAAATTAAAAAATTATTTTACCGGAGTTCTCGCTGGAGTTCTGGTGGCCCCCCGAGGAGTTCTATCGAAAACTATAAGGGTCCGAAACGCTCCGACCAATATTTTAAAAGTTACAGCCCCTCAAAGTACCGCAACTCGAAAATATTCTAAGTCCCGAGGGGTAATTTTTTTTTCTGAAATCGGCAGTTCTCGCTGGAGTTCTGGTGGCCCCCCGAGGAGTTCTATCGAAAACTATTAGGGTCCGAAACGCTCCGACCAATATTTTAAAAGTTACAGCCCCTCAAAGTACCGCAACTCGAAAATATTCTAAGTCCCGAGGGGTAATTTTTTTTTTCTGAAATCGGCAGTTCTCGCTGGAGTTCTGGTGGCCCCCCGAGGAGTTCTATCGAAAACTATTAGGGTCCGAAGCGCTCCGACCAATATATTAAAAGCTACAGCCCTTCAAAGTACCGCGCCTAAAATTAAAAAATTATTTTACCGGAGTTCTCGCTGGAGTTCTGGTGGCCCCCCGAGGAGTTCTATCGAAAACTATTAGGGTCCGAAACGCTCCGACCAATATTTTAAAAGTTACAGCCCCTCAAAGTACCGCAACTCGAAAATATTCTAAGTCCCGAGGGGTAATTTTTTTTTTCTGAAATCGGCAGTTCTCGCTGGAGTTCTGGTGGCCCCCCGAGGAGTTCTATCGAAAACTATTAGGGTCCGAAGCGCTCCGACCAATATATTAAAAGCTACAGCCCTTCAAAGTACCGCGCCTAAAATTTTTTTATTAGTTTACCGGAGTTCTCGCTGGAGTTCTGGTGGCCCCCCGAGGAGTTCTATCGAAAACTATAGGGTCCGAAACGCTCCGACCAATATTTTAAAAGTTACAGCCCCTCAAAGTACCGCAACTCGAAAATATTCTAAGTCCCGAGGGTAATTTTTTTTTTCTGAAATCGGCAGTTCTCGCTGGAGTTCTGGTGGCCCCCCGAGGAGTTCTATCGAAAACTATTAGGGTCCGAAGCGCTCCGACCAATATATTAAAAGCTACAGCCCTTCAAAGTACCGCGCCTAAAAATAAAAAATTATTTTACCGGAGTTCTCGCTGGAGTTCTGGTGGCCCCCCGAGGAGTTCTATCGAAAACTATTAGGGTCCGAAACGCTCCGACCAATATTTTAAAAGTTACAGCCCCTCAAAGTACCGCAACTCGAAAATATTCTAAGTCCCGAGGGGTAATTTTTTTTTCTGAAATCGGCAGTTCTCGCTGGAGTTCTGGTGGCCCCCCGAGGAGTTCTATCGAAAACTATTAGGGTCCGAAGCGCTCCGACCAATATATTAAAAGCTACAGCCCTTCAAAGTACCGCGCCTAAAATTAAAAAATTATTTTACCGGAGTTCTCGCTGGAGTTCTGGTGGCCCCCCGAGGAGTTCTATCGAAAACTATAAGGGTCCGAAACGCTCCGACCAATATTTTAAAAGTTACAGCCCCTCAAAGTACCGCAACTCGAAAATATTCTAAGTCCCGAGGGGTAATTTTTTTTTCTGAAATCGGCAGTTCTCGCTGGAGTTCTGGTGGCCCCCGAGGAGTTCTATCGAAAACTATTAGGGTCCGAAGCGCTCCGACCAATATATTAAAAGCTACAGCCCTTCAAAGTACCGCGCCTAAAATTAAAAAATTATTTTACCGGAGTTCTCGCTGGAGTTCTGGTGGCCCCCCGAGGAGTTCTATCGAAAACTATTAGGGTCCGAAACGCTCCGACCAATATTTTAAAAGTTACAGCCCCTCAAAGTACCGCAACTCGAAAATATTCTAAGTCCCGAGGGGTAATTTTTTTTTTCTGAAATCGGCAGTTCTCGCTGGAGTTCTGGTGGCCCCCCGAGGAGTTCTATCGAAAACTATTAGGGTCCGAAGCGCTCCGACCAATATATTAAAAGCTACAGCCCCTTCAAAGTACCGCGCTCGAAAATTAAAAAGGGGTAATTTTTTTTTCTGAAATCGGAGTTCTCGCTGGAGTTCTGGTGGCCCCCCGAGGAGTTCTATCGAAAACTATTAGGGTCCGAAACGCTCCGACCAATATTTTAAAAGTACAGCCCTCAAAGTACCGCGCCTAAATATCTAAAAAGGGTAATTTTTTTTGAATCGGCAGTTCTCGCTGGAGTTCTGGTGGCCCCCCGAGGAGTTCTATCGAAAACTATTAGGGTCCGAAACGCTCCGACCAATATATTAAAAGCTACAGCCCTTCAAAGTACCGCGCCTAAAATTAAAAAATTATTTTACCGGAGTTCTCGCTGGAGTTCTGGTGGCCCCCCGAGGAGTTCTATCGAAAACTATAGGGTCCGAAACGCTCCGACCAATATTTTAAAAGTTACAGCCCCTCAAAGTACCGCAACTCGAAAATATTCTAAGTCCCGAGGGGTAATTTTTTTTTTCTGAAATCGGCAGTTCTCGCTGGAGTTCTGGTGGCCCCCCGAGGAGTTCTATCGAAAACTATTAGGGTCCGAAGCGCTCCGACCAATATATTAAAAGCTACAGCCCTTCAAAGTACCGCGCCTAAAATTAAAAAATTATTTTACCGGAGTTCTCGCTGGAGTTCTGGTAGCCCCCCGAGGAGTTCTATCGAAAACTATTAGGGTCCGAAGCGCTCCGACCAATATATTAAAAGCTACAGCCCCTCAAAGTACCGCAACTCGAAAATATTCTAAGTCCCGAGGGGTAATTTTTTTTTTCTGAAATCGGCAGTTCTCGCTGAAGTTCTGGTGGCCCCCCGAGGAGTTCTATCGAAAACTATTAGGGTCCGAAGCGCTCCGACCAATATATTAAAAGCTACAGCCCTTCAAAGTACCGCGCCTAAAATTAAAAAATTATTTTACCGGAGTTCTCGCTGGAGTTCTGGTGGCCCCCCGAGGAGTTCTATCGAAAACTATTAGGGTCCGAAACGCTCCGACCAATATTTAAAAGTTACAGCCCCTCAAAGTACCGCAACTCGAAAATATTCTAAGTCCCGAGGGGTAATTTTTTTTTCTGAAATCGGCAGTTCTCGCTGGAGTTCTGGTGGCCCCCCGAGGAGTTCTATCGAAAACTATTAGGGTCCGAAGCGCTCCGACCAATATATTAAAAGCTACAGCCCTTCAAAGTACCGCGCCTAAAATTAAAAATATTTTACCGGAGTTCTCGCTGGAGTTCTGGTGGCCCCCGAGGAGTTCTATCGAAAACTATTAGGGTCCGAAACGCTCCGACCAATATTTTAAAAGTTACAGCCCCTCAAAGTACCGCAACTCGAAATATTCTAAGTCCCGAGGGTAATTTTTTTTTCTGAAATCGGCAGTTCTCGCTGGAGTTCTGGTGGCCCCCCGAGGAGTTCTATCGAAAACTATTAGGGTCCGAAGCGCTCCGACCAATATATTAAAAGCTACAGCCCTTCAAAGTACCGCGCCTAAAATTAAAAAATTATTTTACCGGAGTTCTCGCTGGAGTTCTGGTGGCCCCCCGAGGAGTTCTATCGAAAACTATTAAGGGTCCGAAACGCTCCGACCAATATTTTAAAAGTTACAGCCCCTCAAAGTACCGCAACTCGAAAATATTCTAAGTCCCGAGGGGTAATTTTTTTTTTCTGAAATCGGCAGTTCTCGCTGGAGTTCTGGTGGCCCCCCGAGGAGTTCTATCGAAACTATTAGGGTCCGAAGCGCTCCGACCAATATATTAAAAGCTACAGCCCTTCAAAGTACCGCGCCTAAAATTAAAAATTATTTTACCGGAGTTCTCGCTGGAGTTCTGGTGGCCCCCCGAGGAGTTCTATCGAAAACTATTAAGGTCCGAAGCGCTCCGACCAATATATTAAAAGCTACAGCCCTTCAAAGTACCGCGCCTAAAATTAAAAAATTATTTTACCGGAGTTCTCGCTGGAGTTCTGGTGGCCCCCCGAGGAGTTCTATCGAAAACTATAGGGTCCGAAACGCTCCGACCAATATTTTAAAAGTTACAGCCCCTTAAAGTACCGCAACTCGAAAATATTCTAAGTCCCGAGGGGTAATTTTTTTTTTCTGAAATCGGCAGTTCTCGCTGGAGTTCTGGTGGCCCCCGAGGAGTTCTATCGAAAACTATTAGGGTCCGAAGCGCTCCGACCATATATTAAAGCTACAGCCCTTCAAAGTACCGCGCCTAAAATTAAAAATTATTTTACCGGAGTTCTCGCTGGAGTTCTGGTGGCCCCCCGAGGAGTTCTATCGAAAACTATAAGGGTCCGAAACGCTCCGACCAATATTTTAAAAGTTACAGCCCCTCAAAGTACCGCAACTCGAAAATATTCTAAGTCCCGAGGGGTAATTTTTTTTTCTGAAATCGGCAGTTCTCGCTGGAGTTCTGGTGGCCCCCCGAGGAGTTCTATCGAAAACTATTAGGGTCCGAAGCGCTCCGACCAATATATTAAAAGCTACAGCCCTTCAAAGTACCGCGCCTAAAATTAAAAAATTATTTTACCGGAGTTCTCGCTGGAGTTCTGGTGGCCCCCCGAGGAGTTCTATCGAAAACTATAAGGGTCCGAAACGCTCCGACCAATATTTTAAAAGTTACAGCCCTCAAAGTACCGCAACTCGAAAATATTCTAAGTCCCGAGGGGTAATTTTTTTTTCTGAAATCGGCAGTTCTCGCTGGAGTTCTGGTGGCCCCCCGAGGAGTTCTATCGAAAACTATTAGGGTCCGAAGCGCTCCGACCAATATATTAAAAGCTACAGCCCTTCAAAGTACCGCGCCTAAAATTAAAAAATTATTTTACCGGAGTTCTCGCTGGAGTTCTGGGGCCCCCCGAGGAGTTCTATCGAAAACTATTAGGGTCCGAAACGCTCCGACCAATATTTTAAAAAGTACAGCCCCTCAAAGTACTGGTGGC